>NW_020261246.1:0-3579 GCF_003255815.1 Theropithecus gelada
TGGCCCAACCCCTTCCCCGCCAAGTGTATATAAGGCACTGCATTACCGCCATTAAAGGAGAGACTTGATCAGAGCACTGTCTTGTCTCCATTTCTCATATCTCTTGTTCCCCAAATTCCCACCCCCTCTTCCAGGGCCTGCAGTGACGATCCCACGGGCCGGGATACGTGGCGCCCGAACAGGGACCTGGAAACGAGGGACTCCGTGAGGAAGAGGACGCCAAAGGACGGTCGACCGCTAACAAAGACAAAAGAAATTAAATTTTTTCGATCACCGCAGGAACCTGCCGCGTCAGAATCGAAGGTAAGTGGCGCATCCGAAATGGGACAAGAATTAAGTCAGCATCAAATCTATGTAGGACAATTACAAGAGGCTTTAAAGATACGAGGAGTAAAGGTTAAAGGTAATGATTTGTTTAAATTTTTTGATTTTGTAAAAGATACTTGCCCTTGGTTCCCACAGGAAGGAACTATTGATATCAAAATATGGCGTAGAGTAGGGGATTGTCTTCAGGACTATTATAATACTTTTGGGCCAGAAAAAATTCCTGTGACCGCTTTCTCTTATTGGAACCTCATTAGAGATTTAATAGATAAGAAGGAGGCCGATCCGCAAGTCATGGCTGCGGTCGCTCAGACAGAGCATATTTTAAAGGTTAGCTCCCGCTCTAATCTCACAAAGCCTCCGCAAGATATGGAGGAGGATCTCATTTCCCTCGAGAGTGATCATGAAGAAATCAAGTCTCCTTCTGTAACAGATAAAGAAATGCCACACGAAAACAAACAAAAAAAATACCCAATTTTACAGATGCTTCAAAAAGAGGAGGAAATTAATAAGCCTAATCAATCAGAGATAAATTGGGATGATTTAGATGAAGAGGCAGCTAAATATCACAACCCTGATTTGCCTCCCTTTACTTCATACCCGCCTCCATATACTAAGAAACATAAATTGGCTTCGGCCATACTTAAAACTCACTACAGGAGAGTTAAAACCTCTTTTCGATATATTAAAAGGAGACTCTAATCCAAAATCTCCCAGGTCCATTACTAAAGAAGCATTAATAGCACTCCAAAAGGTAGAATATGCCATTGCAACACAATTTGTTACCAGTATTGATTATTCTCAGCCATTAATATTCATTATTTTTAACACAACAATGACCCCTACTGGCTTATTCTGGCAGAACAATCCCATTATGTGGGTACACCTGCCCTCCTCCCCTAAAAAGGTTTTGTTGCCTTATTATGATGCCATAGCTGATCTAATTATCTTGGGAAGAGAAAACAGTAGAAAGTACTTTGGAATAGAACCCTCTACCATTATACAGCCCTACACTCAATCACACATCCATTGGCTGTTACAAAATACGGAAGCCTGGCCAATTGCTTGCGCTTCTTACACTGGCATAATTGACAACCATTACCCACCTAACAAACTCATTCAATTTTGCAAACTTCGTGCGTTTGTGTTTCCCCATATCACCAGTAAAGAACCCCTCAATGACGCATTAGTAATTTTCACTGATGGATCTTCCACAGGATTTGCCGCTTACACTTACAATAATGTAGTCGTTAAATTCCAGACCACTTATACATCAGCTCAGCTGGTCGAGTTGCAAGCTATAATCACAGCATTATCAGCTTTTCCTTGTCAGCCACTTAACATTTACACAGACAGCGCCTACCTGGCTCATTCAATACCCCTCTTAGAGACCGTGCCTCAAATTAAACATATTTCAGACACAGCTAACCTATTTTTACAATGTCAACAACGTATTCAGAAAAGGACTACTCCCTTTTTTCTTGGGTATATCAGAGCACATTCAGGATTACCGGGACCTTTAACACAAGGTAACGCAACAGCCGACACGGCAACAAAAACTATAGCCACAGTCACTACAGACAATTTACAACAAGCACAAAAAGCACATGCCTTACATCATTTAAACGCCCAAACCTTAAGGCTTATGTTTAAACTTACCAGAGAACAAGCTCGACAAATAGTTAAACAATGCGCCAATTGCATAACGTATTTACCTGTTCCCCATCTGGGAGTTAACCCCCGAGGACTCATCCCCAACGAAATTTGGCAAATGGACGTTACTCACCACTTAGAATTCGGTCAACTAAAATATATCCATGTATGCATAGACACCTATAGTGGATTCATTATTGCAACTCTCCAAACAGGAGAGGCCACCAAACATGTCATAGCTCATTTATTACACTGCTTTTCTATTTTAGGAATACCCAAACAAATCAAAACAGATAATGGCCCTGGTTATATAGCTAAAACCTTTTTACAATTCTGCAATACCCTACAAATTAAACATACCACAAGCATTCCCTACAATCCCCAAGGACAAGGTATAGTAGAAAGAGCTCATCTGTCATTAAAAACTGTTATCACAAAATTAAAAGGGGGGAGCTGGTACCCCGTGAAGGGTACCCCTAGAAACATACTCAATCATGCCCTGTTTATCCTTAATTTTTTAAATTTGGATAGTCATGGAAAATCGGCTGCCGATCGTTTCTGGCATCCTGAATCTCAAAAACAGTTTGCAATGGTAAAATGGAAAGACCCACTTGATAATTCATGGCATGGCCCCGATCCAGTTTTAATTTGGGGAAGAGGCTCAGTATGCATCTTCTCACAAAAAAATGATGCAGCCAGATGGCTGCCTGAAAGATTGGTAAGACAAATAAATCATAACCATTGTCAGTCCAGGGAAGATAAATCTCCCTGAGAAGTTTCTTCCTTTTTGTTTTTCAGAAAATGAAGCCTAACATGAGATTCCTTTGGAAAGTAATCGCTTTATATAGCATAGTGACAGTCTATGCAGGTTTTGGTGACCCTCGTAAAGCAAGAGAATTAATACGAAAACGATACGGCCAGCCTTGTGACTGCAGAGGGAGACAAATATCTGAACCTCCGTCAGACAGAATTACCCAGGTGACTTGCTCGGGCAAGACAGCTTACCTAATGCCAGACCAGTCATGGAAATGAAAAGTGCTGTTTTTACGCCAACAAATCCGGAATCGTCAGAGATAAGATCAAGACTTTACAAGAAGAACTAGAAAAGCGCAGAAAAGGTCTGGCTGCCAATCCATTGTGGACTGGACTCGATGGACTCCTCCCCTATCTCCTGCCATTTCTTGGTCCTTTACTTACTCTTCTACTCTTTTTCACTCTCGGGCCTATAATCCTTAATAAGCTCATGGCATTCGTCAGACAACAAATCGAGGCCTTTCAGGCCAAACCTATACAGGTCCATTATCATCGCCTTGAGATGACTGAAAATGGTGAGTCTTATTTGCCTCAATAAGACCACCTCCCCTGTGTGCTGAACTGGACAGTCAATGACGGGTAAGAGGACACTATCTCCACCGGAGCCTAAGACAGGAGGGCCGCCTTTGCTGCTGCCTTATCCCATGACGGGCCTAGAAGGTGGGGATGAGTTGACCCAACCTAAGACAGGCGCAGTTCCCGAGGGGTCATTTTCTCATCATAAAACAATTAAAAGGGGGACCTGTCCGGAGCTGCACGCCCCGGCCATAGCGAATAATAATTGACGAT
>NW_020261247.1:0-3579 GCF_003255815.1 Theropithecus gelada
ATCGTCAATTATTATTCGCTATGGCCGGGGCGTGCAGCTCCGGACAGGTCCCCCTTTTAATTGTTTTATGATGAGAAAATGACCCCTCGGGAACTGCGCCTGTCTTAGGTTGGGTCAACTCATCCCCACCTTCTAGGCCCGTCATGGGATAAGGCAGCAGCAAAGGCGGCCCTCCTGTCTTAGGCTCCGGTGGAGATAGTGTCCTCTTACCCGTCATTGACTGTCCAGTTCAGCACACAGGGGAGGTGGTCTTATTGAGGCAAATAAGACTCACCATTTTCAGTCATCTCAAGGCGATGATAATGGACCTGTATAGGTTTGGCCTGAAAGGCCTCGATTTGTTGTCTGACGAATGCCATGAGCTTATTAAGGATTATAGGCCCGAGAGTGAAAAAGAGTAGAAGAGTAAGTAAAGGACCAAGAAATGGCAGGAGATAGGGGAGGAGTCCATCGAGTCCAGTCCACAATGGATTGGCAGCCAGACCTTTTCTGCGCTTTTCTAGTTCTTCTTGTAAAGTCTTGATCTTATCTCTGACGATTCCGGATTTGTTGGCGTAAAAACAGCACTTTTCATTTCCATGACTGGTCTGGCATTAGGTAAGCTGTCTTGCCCGAGCAAGTCACCTGGGTAATTCTGTCTGACGGAGGTTCAGATATTTGTCTCCCTCTGCAGTCACAAGGCTGGCCGTATCGTTTTCGTATTAATTCTCTTGCTTTACGAGGGTCACCAAAACCTGCATAGACTGTCACTATGCTATATAAAGCGATTACTTTCCAAAGGAATCTCATGTTAGGCTTCATTTTCTGAAAAACAAAAAGGAAGAAACTTCTCAGGGAGATTTATCTTCCCTGGACTGACAATGGTTATGATTTATTTGTCTTACCAATCTTTCAGGCAGCCATCTGGCTGCATCATTTTTTTGTGAGAAGATGCATACTGAGCCTCTTCCCCAAATTAAAACTGGATCGGGGCCATGCCATGAATTATCAAGTGGGTCTTTCCATTTTACCATTGCAAACTGTTTTTGAGATTCAGGATGCCAGAAACGATCGGCAGCCGATTTTCCATGACTATCCAAATTTAAAAAATTAAGGATAAACAGGGCATGATTGAGTATGTTTCTAGGGGTACCCTTCACGGGGTACCAGCTCCCCCCTTTTAATTTTGTGATAACAGTTTTTAATGACAGATGAGCTCTTTCTACTATACCTTGTCCTTGGGGATTGTAGGGAATGCTTGTGGTATGTTTAATTTGTAGGGTATTGCAGAATTGTAAAAAGGTTTTAGCTATATAACCAGGGCCATTATCTGTTTTGATTTGTTTGGGTATTCCTAAAATAGAAAAGCAGTGTAATAAATGAGCTATGACATGTTTGGTGGCCTCTCCTGTTTGGAGAGTTGCAATAATGAATCCACTATAGGTGTCTATGCATACATGGATATATTTTAGTTGACCGAATTCTAAGTGGTGAGTAACGTCCATTTGCCAAATTTCGTTGGGGATGAGTCCTCGGGGGTTAACTCCCAGATGGGGAACAGGTAAATACGTTATGCAATTGGCGCATTGTTTAACTATTTGTCGAGCTTGTTCTCTGGTAAGTTTAAACATAAGCCTTAAGGTTTGGGCGTTTAAATGATGTAAGGCATGTGCTTTTTGTGCTTGTTGTAAATTGTCTGTAGTGACTGTGGCTATAGTTTTTGTTGCCGTGTCGGCTGTTGCGTTACCTTGTGTTAAAGGTCCCGGTAATCCTGAATGTGCTCTGATATACCCAAGAAAAAAGGGAGTAGTCCTTTTCTGAATACGTTGTTGACATTGTAAAAATAGGTTAGCTGTGTCTGAAATATGTTTAATTTGAGGCACGGTCTCTAAGAGGGGTATTGAATGAGCCAGGTAGGCGCTGTCTGTGTAAATGTTAAGTGGCTGACAAGGAAAAGCTGATAATGCTGTGATTATAGCTTGCAACTCGACCAGCTGAGCTGATGTATAAGTGGTCTGGAATTTAACGACTACATTATTGTAAGTGTAAGCGGCAAATCCTGTGGAAGATCCATCAGTGAAAATTACTAATGCGTCATTGAGGGGTTCTTTACTGGTGATATGGGGAAACACAAACGCACGAAGTTTGCAAAATTGAATGAGTTTGTTAGGTGGGTAATGGTTGTCAATTATGCCAGTGTAAGAAGCGCAAGCAATTGGCCAGGCTTCCGTATTTTGTAACAGCCAATGGATGTGTGATTGAGTGTAGGGCTGTATAATGGTAGAGGGTTCTATTCCAAAGTACTTTCTACTGTTTTCTCTTCCCAAGATAATTAGATCAGCTATGGCATCATAATAAGGCAACAAAACCTTTTTAGGGGAGGAGGGCAGGTGTACCCACATAATGGGATTGTTCTGCCAGAATAAGCCAGTAGGGGTCATTGTTGTGTTAAAAATAATGAATATTAATGGCTGAGAATAATCAATACTGGTAACAAATTGTGTTGCAATGGCATATTCTACCTTTTGGAGTGCTATTAATGCTTCTTTAGTAATGGACCTGGGAGATTTTGGATTAGAGTCTCCTTTTAATATATCGAAAAGAGGTTTTAACTCTCCTGTAGTGAGTTTTAAGTATGGCCGAAGCCAATTTATGTTTCTTAGTATATGGAGGCGGGTATGAAGTAAAGGGAGGCAAATCAGGGTTGTGATATTTAGCTGCCTCTTCATCTAAATCATCCCAATTTATCTCTGATTGATTAGGCTTATTAATTTCCTCCTCTTTTTGAAGCATCTGTAAAATTGGGTATTTTTTTTGTTTGTTTTCGTGTGGCATTTCTTTATCTGTTACAGAAGGAGACTTGATTTCTTCATGATCACTCTCGAGGGAAATGAGATCCTCCTCCATATCTTGCGGAGGCTTTGTGAGATTAGAGCGGGAGCTAACCTTTAAAATATGCTCTGTCTGAGCGACCGCAGCCATGACTTGCGGATCGGCCTCCTTCTTATCTATTAAATCTCTAATGAGGTTCCAATAAGAGAAAGCGGTCACAGGAATTTTTTCTGGCCCAAAAGTATTATAATAGTCCTGAAGACAATCCCCTACTCTACGCCATATTTTGATATCAATAGTTCCTTCCTGTGGGAACCAAGGGCAAGTATCTTTTACAAAATCAAAAAATTTAAACAAATCATTACCTTTAACCTTTACTCCTCGTATCTTTAAAGCCTCTTGTAATTGTCCTACATAGATTTGATGCTGACTTAATTCTTGTCCCATTTCGGATGCGCCACTTACCTTCGATTCTGACGCGGCAGGTTCCTGCGGTGATCGAAAAAATTTAATTTCTTTTGTCTTTGTTAGCGGTCGACCGTCCTTTGGCGTCCTCTTCCTCACGGAGTCCCTCGTTTCCAGGTCCCTGTTCGGGCGCCACGTATCCCGGCCCGTGGGATCGTCACTGCAGGCCCTGGAAGAGGGGGTGGGAATTTGGGGAACAAGAGATATGAGAAATGGAGACAAGACAGTGCTCTGATCAAGTCTCTCCTTTAATGGCGGTAATGCAGTGCCTTATATACACTTGGCGGGGAAGGGGTTGGGCCA
>NW_020261248.1:0-3578 GCF_003255815.1 Theropithecus gelada
ATTTAGGGAGAGGGCAGAGTGACAACCCTGGGTGGGGGTGGGGGGGGGACAATCTGCAGTGCCCTGCATGACTGAGTGTATCTGGTTGTCTGTAGACCAGGTTTAGAATCTCCATACAAAGTTAGGATTAGTAGGAGTAACTAGGGGAATTAGAGTGAACCATAATAATGATGACAAAGGTGTAGAGGGTAAGTTCAACATTGCCGAAATCACAAAGGGCACCCTGCCAAGTTAGGTCTTCTATGAGAGTAAAAAGTTGGGAAACCTACTGGTTGGGAGATGGGTCGGGAAGGAGGGTATCTATGGGGTTTATGAAGGAAAAGTCAGTTAAGTTAAGATGAAGAATGGTGAGGAAGTGAGAAAATTTGAGGAGGGTGTTGATCCTTGAGTAGAACCTGGCCACCTGGAGAAAGGGAAGGGGAATAGATGTTTTGAGTTAGGTTAAGATGTTTTATCCCAAGAGGGGGGTGGGACAAGAGGGCATGATGAGGAAAGAGTGGGCAAAGCATGCATAGTCCAGGCAGTAATTTAACACTGGGGTCTGGCGAGGGTTAGACGGTTTACCGTCTACCCCAACTACTGAGATAGTGGATGGCTGGCTAGGACCTCCATAGGTTGGCAAAACAGAATAGGTCGCCTCCGTATTGATGAGAAAAGAAATTGGCTTACCTGCTATCTGTAGAGTTACCCTAGGCTCGGCGAGGGTGACCAGGGTCTCCGAGTGTGGGCACCGTCAGTCGTCGTCCAGGTGTAGGAGCTGGAAGGAGCCTTCCGGCCTTTGAGGAGAGGCACCACGTTGAGGCGCAATGCCTGCCCTGCTGGCGGGGCAATCAGACTTCCAGTGTCCTTCCTGTTGGTAGGTTGGGCATGGCGTGGTAGGCAGGCGAGGATTTGGACACCTTTTTTCCCAATGCCCAGTTGTGCCACACTTAAAGCATGGACGAGACAGAGTGGCCGGCTTGGCCTGGGGACACTGGTTTGCCCAGTGTCCTGGGTCTCCGCATTTATAGCAGGAGCCCCTGGGAGACTTGCCCTGTGTCTTCCCTGCCGGCAGAGTGGGCAGCGCTGGTTGGAGGGCAGCCACTAGAGCTTGCGCCTGAAGCAGAGCCCTTCTTTTTTCCTTGTCTAGCTCTGCGGCGTCAGCTGCTGCTTCTCTGGAGTTAAAAACTTTAAAGGCCAATTTTACTAAGTCCTGTATGGGGGTTTGAGGCCCATCTTCAACCTTTTTTAGCTTTTTTCGAATATCTGAGGCTGACTGGGAGATAAAATAGGAGGCTAGGACAGCTGCTCCGGCTGGGGAGGTGGGATCTAGCCGAGTAAATTGGGCTAGTGCCTCTGTAAGGCGATTTAGGAAGGAAGCCGGATTCTCATCTGAGTGCTGGATAATTTCCTTTAGTTTATCAAAATTGACCACTTTGTTAGAGGCTGCCTGCATACCGGCCAAGAGACATTGAACCATAATGTCTCTCCTATGGCGGCCAGGCTGCTGTGGTTGGTAGTCCCAATCTGGTTCTATGGACGGGACAGCCATCTCTCCTAACAGGACGGTGGCGTCGATTAAATGCCATTGATTTGCATGTTGCCTGGCGGCTGCGAGAATGCACTCTCTTTCCTCTGGGTTAAGAGTGGAAGTAAGAATGACATGTAAGTCATGCCAGGTAAGGTTATATGTTCTGGCCTAGGTATCGAAATTCTTTGGAATATTAGGTGGGGTTGGCTGAGAAGTCGCCAAGTCGTTCTTCAGTTTTGGAAAGGTCAGCCAAGGAAAAGGGGACGTGGACTCTAACCACGCCTTTGGCTCCAGCAACTTCTTGGGGTGGGGGAGGGGGCAACAAACTAGCAGGGGAGGTTGGAACAGACTGACCAGTAGGGTAGGTTAAGACAGGCTGACTGGTAGAGGGGGTTGAGGCAGGCTGACTGATAGAGGGCTGACTAATGGGGGCCGCTACCACGGTCTTGGAGCGAGTGTAGATGGAAATGGGAGAGGTAAGAGGAGTGGCTGAGGGAGGAGTGTCGGGCGGGGCAGTGGGAGCTCCATAGGGAGGGGTGAGAGGAGTGGCTGAAGGAGGAGCGTCGGGAGGGGTGGTAGGAAGTCCATAGGGAGGGGGGTTGGAAAGTCGGGAGGGAGGTCGCCTGCCCTCGGCCCCATCTGAAATGGAGGTGGAGTCCTCCTCAGTTGCTGAGGTGGGGGCCAAGGGCCAGGTTTAGGGGTTTAGGCTAACAAGACCTGGGCCATTTAACACTGGGCGCACAGGTCTGGGCGGGAGCGCAAGTCCTAAAAGCCTTGGACATAGATAATTTCTGACCACTTTCCGAGCCTCTGGCAGAAATTAGAGAGATCTAATTAAAATGTTACGGTCTAAAGTGCCTTCAGGCGGCCGTTGAGACTGGTTGTCAGTCTCAATGTTGAGACTGGCCACGCCACAGTGGAGAGTAAAATCAGTCGCTTTCATTTAAGATCTTGCTGTAATTGTAAAGTTTTGAGATTAGTTAGAAGACACCCTAAAGGGGTGTCTCTAGGTATTTTGGATTGGGGATTTCCCATTGCCTTTCTCTCACCCATAGGCGGAAACCGAACTCTACCTGGCTACAAAGCGTCCTTTGGAGCCACTAGAGACCGGGAGGCTCCTGGAGCCGGAATGGAGATTACCTCCAGGCAGACGTCTCCATCCTGGACGGGTCTCACATGGACTGGAATGGAGTTCCTTTGGGCAGACGTCTCTACCTTTGGGAACTCTCCTGTGGGTCACCTGGTGACCAAAAAACCTTGGGCCTGCGCAGGACTTCTGGCCAAGGAGTATGAGAGGGAGGCAAGAGATACTCACCCCTAGGAGACTTGGAGGTGTGGAAAGCGATGTCTAGATCTTGGTCTGTCCGCGGCGTGAAGGAGGAGGCTCCTCGGACCTTAGGGGGCCCTGAGGAGGGGTCTCCTCCCGGGTTTTTGGCATGCCACAGTGGAGAGGAAAATTAGCCGCTTTCGTTTTAAATCTTGGGCTAGATGTAAGGCTTCCAAGTTTTGGAGGGGACACCCTAAAGGGGTGTTCGTAGGGATTTTCAATTGTGAGGTTCCCATTGTTTAACCACCAGAAATGGAAACCGACCTCTTGCAGTGGCAAAGTGTCCTTTGCCGCTGCTGGGGACCGGGGGCTCCTGGAGCCACTAACGGAGAATTGAGGAACTTCAAGACGGACGTCTCTGGGTTGAAGGCCTCACTGCGCCACAGGGTGGCTACGTCCTTGGGCGTACGTACGACTCTAGGCCAAGGACACGGAAACGGACGGAGATGGTTAACAAAGGGGAGTACTCACCGAAGAAGAAATTCTCAGAGTGGCACCAGTGGAAAGCTGGAACACTTGTTTGGTGTTCGTGGCTGGTTGGGTTGGGAGCCGGTTCGCTGTGGAGGAGGTTCGTTAGACCCTTAGGGGATGTTGAGGAAGGGTCTCCTCCTGGGTCGGGTTTCTGCACCAACTGTTTTAATTTAATTTAATTTAGCACTAACTGTTTTGATTTCATTTAATGTAACTTAATTTGGGAGAGCTAAGTAATTAAACATGAGGCCAAAGTACATAAGAAAGTGG
>NW_020261249.1:0-3578 GCF_003255815.1 Theropithecus gelada
GTTTGTTTCATATTTTTAAACTCTGAAAATGTGATATCAATTTACTAGCAATATCACTTTGACACACAGCAAATTTACATTATAATTTTTTTTAACAATTGTGGGTTCTCAATCACGGACCCATACTCAATATTCCTATCAAATCCAACCTGCTCACAGCCCATAAACCTAACTCAGTGGAGATGTTCATGAGAAGCCTTGTTTTTTCTCTTGTCTGAAGCCAACTACATTCCCTTTGTCCCAGTGTACTGCTGGCAGCCACTTCTCCTCCTATAGCCATAAGATGCTGTGCAAATTGTGTCCTTTGCTTTGCTCCCCCATCACTGGTGGACTTGAGATTGTCAGCTGAAATTAAGGCTGTTGAGGCAGAAATAATTTTATCAAAGTTCATTGAAAGCCAAATGTGAGGTTGGAGCTGGGAAGACACACCCACGGAGTTGAGAGTGTTCCAGAGTCTGTCACAAGGCCAAAGGTTTTTGTAGGAAAGTTTAAATGAGTTGTCTTCTTTTTTTTGGAGGATGCAACACAGAGGTCACAATCAGTTACAGATTATGACACGCAGGCTAATAATGTCCACATGAAGACAAATTAGTAAAACTTCATGCTTCAGCTCATCTTAAAAAAACAGTGCCCTCTCCAGTGTCAGCAGGTTATACATTGGTCTCTACAATAATCATTTGAGGAACCTATAAGGCAGGAGGCTGTCCCCTGCAAGCTCTGGCCAGGTTCCAGCCAGCACAGGGACCCACAAAGGAAGCCTCTCCTGGTGACCAAGACTGAGCAGACTCGGGGTCTCTGTCTGACTCTCTAAGGACTGAGATATCCATAATTCTTTTTAAATTATCCATGGAAACAGCAGGACAAAAAATGCACAGGGCCTCCTAGTGCCTGGGTGAATGTGCTCAGTCCTCTTTGAAGAGAAACCTCAAGGATAGCAAATTGAAGGTTTTGAAAGACGGGTCTATTTAGATGAAGGGTGCCTATGCCTTAACAGCAAGCCAAATTAGGATGCTGTTGTAATGAATTTAGCATTTCCCCTTGAAAGCACACAGCATTTTCCCCCTCATTAACACATGTGCTCCTCCCTCCCCTCCCCCAGCCTCTACAAAGGATCTGAGGGCACCATCTGAGCTCAGGGGGAGCCTGCAGGGGGTAGGAGCCGCTCTCAAGGCGGGTGGCCAGCTTTGCTGATCCTGAGGCCTCATCCTTGGCTTTTGACTATCTAATATACAGTGACATCTGGACCTTGAAACATGAGATTCGGTTTTGAAATCTCAAACTAATACGCATCAATAAAAGGCCAGTGATAGGAGCTAAAGAGGAAGTAAGGGCTCTGGAATTCTCCCAAAGCAAGTATCTTCTTGTGCTCGTGGACTTCCTTAAGAACATCATTTATTACACAATCTCAGTGAATTGTGGATTGCCTGGTAATGTTTCGTAGGTAATTCATGCAGTCTTATTTTCCCAGCAGGACTCCACTGAAATTCAAACTAAATTCAACTGAGTGCCATATGTCAGGCAGTCCTACTCTCTTTTGTACATGCCAACTTTTTTTATTCTCCAAGGATAAGGGTCTGGCATCTTTGTTGTCCTCTACTGTGTGCAAACTAGAAGCTTTGTCCTTGATTTTTCTGTTGCACTGCTCTGTTTGATGCAAAATATACACACATTTTTTCTGTGGAAAATTCCATGACTATTACACACTTCATCTATGGTTATAGTCGACTGAATCAAGGAAAGAATATGTTTTCTGATTCCTGGAAGCCCATTCTCACTCACATAGAACAAAATACAAGCAATGGGTTAAAAATCTAAACAGTACAGCATGTTCTTTACTTTATATCTATATACTATCTGAAAGATAATTTTCAGAAAAAGGTAAGATCATGACTTGTACTAAGATATTAAAATGCAGAAGTGTTAAAGATTTTATTTTACACATATGATAGGAGGGAACTAGGCAGATGTTAGAACCTGTTCAAAGGAAAATTGAAAACATTTATATGGAATAAAGGAATTTTGAAATGAATTGCAAATGGAGAGAAAGCTGTTTTTTTTACAGGAGGAAGAAGCCAGTAAAAATCACTACTAAACAGGACAGAATGTCTCTCTCTCTTTCTCTCTATCTCTCTCTACATATATATATGTCTCCATCAGTTACCTGCAATTTGCAAAGAATTGTAAAATAGTTCAAAGACAATGAACAGCCTAAAAGTATGTGCTATCGCTTTCCATTGAAACACATTCTTTTTAACATATCTAATCAGTATATCTTAACTAATGAATTTGCACCACTCTGCAGGAAAAGGATGATTTTTAACTTCCTTTAATTGATCATCTGCCTGTGTGTTGCAGGTTGCTGTCTACCTTTTCAAAATTCGAAGCAAACATTTTTATTAAAAGATTTTCACCAAAGTTAATTAAAAATCAAAACCCAAATCAAAACAGAACACACAGGAAGCTGTGCTCCTCACATGGATGACGACTTTCCCTGGAGATTACAGCTCTCAGGGTGACAACCGTGTAGATGGTTCTGTAACTCTGTTAAAATGAAAACCTGCCGCCCTGTGGGAACAGAGCCGGGTGAGTCCTGGCTTCCACACAGTGCCACCCTGAGAAGGCGAGGTCTCCGCAGCGTCCGTCTGCAGTGCAGCCAGGGCAGAGGAATGAAGTGTCACAGCAGGAAGCAGATGGCTGCATTTGCAGACAATCAATCTAAAGAAGCTTGCAGCTCTGAGTTTCAGGGGAACTTGTCTAAGTAGCACGCTATTGCTGGAAGGCATCTAATGAACTAAGTTACTGGTGTTCTTGCTTGTCAGATAGCTGTGGAACGCTGTATGGATTTTATAATCATTTTCTTCTTTGAGACTGACAAAGTCTAAATTCTTCCTGATTGGCAGGTGAGGGCAGGCCGTGGGCCCTCGCGATCCTGGCAGCACTGTTTTGGCCACGGGGGTGTGGTGCTGCAGCCTCATGCACCCAGTGTGCGGCTCTGATGGTAACTGATACACCAGTCTCATGCACGCTGGCCACACCGGCCCTGGGGACGCCCGAGCTGGCCTTTGGCTGCTTCTCTGTTCTTTCCCTCTTTAGCTACTGACTTGCAATTGGCGTAAATTCTAGACACCATGTTGTCAAACCTTCCCCAACCCTGGGCTTGCTTCCTGCCCTCACTCAGGTATATGTCAATGAAAACAAGTGACTGAGGTTCATGTAATCTAATGTGTCCTTTTTTCCTTTGTGGTAGCCCTGTCTGTGCCTGACAGGACCCTCCGGGAAGTCTGGGCTCTAAGGAAGACATTCTGCAGCTCTAATTTTAAAACTATTTGGCATTTCAAATCCGGTTTTCAGGTCCCTGGGGTGGGTAGAGGATTCTTCAAGAAGAAAGCGTTCTGAACCAGAGCAGCAACAAGGGTGACGGGTCCGGGACAGTACAGAACAAGAGTTTGCCTGGTGGCTCTGCCAGGGCCTGGGAGGACAGCAAAGTCAGCTGCCAGCTGGGACCAAGACAGGGAGACAGAGGCAGAGGGAGACAGAGACAGAGAGGGACAGAGACAGAGAGGGGCAGAGACAGAGAG
>NW_020261250.1:0-3578 GCF_003255815.1 Theropithecus gelada
GTTTGTTTCATATTTTTAAACTCTGAAAATGTGATATCAATTTACTAGCAATATCACTTTGACACACAGCAAATTTACATTATAATTTTTTTTAACAATTGTGGGTTCTCAATCATGGACCCATACTCAATATTCCTATCAAATCCAACCTGCTCACAGCCCATAAACCTAACTCAGTGGAGATGTTCATGAGAAGCCTTGTTTTTTCTCTTGTCTGAAGCCAACTACATTCCCTTTGTCCCAGTGTACTGCTGGCAGCCACTTCTCCTCCTATAGCCATAAGATGCTGTGCAAATTGTGTCCTTTGCTTTGCTCCCCCATCACTGGTGGACTTGAGATTGTCAGCTGAAATTAAGGCTGTTGAGGCAGAAATAATTTTATCAAAGTTCATTGAAAGCCAAATGTGAGGTTGGAGCTGGGAAGACACACCCACGGAGTTGAGAGTGTTCCAGAGTCTGTCACAAGGCCAAAGGTTTTTGTAGGAAAGTTTAAATGAGTTGTCTTCTTTTTTTTGGAGGATGCAACACAGAGGTCACAATCAGTTACAGATTATGACACGCAGGCTAATAATGTCCACATGAAGACAAATTAGTAAAACTTCATGCTTCAGCTCATCTTAAAAAAACAGTGCCCTCTCCAGTGTCAGCAGGTTATACATTGGTCTCTACAATAATCATTTGAGGAACCTATAAGGCAGGAGGCTGTCCCCTGCAAGCTCTGGCCAGGTTCCAGCCAGCACAGGGACCCACAAAGGAAGCCTCTCCTGGTGACCAAGACTGAACAGACTCGGGGTCTCTGTCTGACTCTCTAAGGACTGAGATATCCATAATTCTTTTTAAATTATCCATGGAAACAGCAGGACAAAAAATGCACAGGGCCTCCTAGTGCCTGGGTGAATGTGCTCAGTCCTCTTTGAAGAGAAACCTCAAGGATAGCAAATTGAAGGTTTTGAAAGACGGGTCTATTTAGATGAAGGGTGCCTATGCCTTAACAGCAAGCCAAATTAGGATGCTGTTGTAATGAATTTAGCATTTCCCCTTGAAAGCACACAGCATTTTCCCCCTCATTAACACATGTGCTCCTCCCTCCCCTCCCCCAGCCTCTACAAAGGATCTGAGGGCACCATCTGAGCTCAGGGGGAGCCTGCAGGGGGTAGGAGCCCCTCTCAAGGCGGGTGGCCAGCTTTGCTGATCCTGAGGCCTCATCCTTGGCTTTTGACTATCTAATATACAGTGACATCTGGACCTTGAAACATGAGATTCGGTTTTGAAATCTCAAACTAATACGCATCAATAAAAGGCCAGTGATAGGAGCTAAAGAGGAAGTAAGGGCTCTGGAATTCTCCCAAAGCAAGTATCTTCTTGTGCTCGTGGACTTCCTTAAGAACATCATTTATTACACAATCTCAGTGAATTGTGGATTGCCTGGTAATGTTTCGTAGGTAATTCATGCAGTCTTATTTTCCCAGCAGGACTCCACTGAAATTCAAACTAAATTCAACTGAGTGCCATATGTCAGGCAGTCCTACTCTCTTTTGTACATGCCAACTTTTTTTATTCTCCAAGGATAAGGGTCTGGCATCTTTGTTGTCCTCTACTGTGTGCAAACTAGAAGCTTTGTCCTTGATTTTTCTGTTGCACTGCTCTGTTTGATGCAAAATATACACACATTTTTTCTGTGGAAAATTCCATGACTATTACACACTTCATCTATGGTTATAGTCGACTGAATCAAGGAAAGAATATGTTTTCTGATTCCTGGAAGCCCATTCTCACTCACATAGAACAAAATACAAGCAATGGGTTAAAAATCTAAACAGTACAGCATGTTCTTTACTTTATATCTATATACTATCTGAAAGATAATTTTCAGAAAAAGGTAAGATCATGACTTGTACTAAGATATTAAAATGCAGAAGTGTTAAAGATTTTATTTTACACATATGATAGGAGGGAACTAGGCAGATGTTAGAACCTGTTCAAAGGAAAATTGAAAACATTTATATGGAATAAAGGAATTTTGAAATGAATTGCAAATGGAGAGAAAGCTGTTTTTTTTACAGGAGGAAGAAGCCAGTAAAAATCACTACTAAACAGGACAGAATGTCTCTCTCTCTTTCTCTCTATCTCTCTCTACATATATATATGTCTCCATCAGTTACCTGCAATTTGCAAAGAATTGTAAAATAGTTCAAAGACAATGAACAGCCTAAAAGTATGTGCTATCGCTTTCCATTGAAACACATTCTTTTTAACATATCTAATCAGTATATCTTAACTAATGAATTTGCACCACTCTGCAGGAAAAGGATGATTTTTAACTTCCTTTAATTGATCATCTGCCTGTGTGTTGCAGGTTGCTGTCTACCTTTTCAAAATTCGAAGCAAACATTTTTATTAAAAGATTTTCACCAAAGTTAATTAAAAATCAAAACCCAAATCAAAACAGAACACACAGGAAGCTGTGCTCCTCACATGGATGACGACTTTCCCTGGAGATTACAGCTCTCAGGGTGACAACCGTGTTGATGATTCTGTAACTCTGTTAAAATGAAAACCTGCCGCCCTGTGGGAACAGAGCCGGGTGAGTCCTGGCTTCCACACAGTGCCACCGTGAGAAGGCGAGGTCTCCGCAGCGTCCGTCTGCAGTGCAGCCAGGGCAGAGGAATGAAGTGTCACAGCAGGAAGCAGATGGCTGCATTTGCAGACAATCAATCTAAAGAAGCTTGCAGCTCTGAGTTTCAGGGGAACTTGTCTAAGTAGCACGCTATTGCTGGAAGGCATCTAATGAACTAAGTTACTGGTGTTCTTGCTTGTCAGATAGCTGTGGAACGCTGTATGGATTTTATAATCATTTTCTTCTTTGAGACTGACAAAGTCTAAATTCTTCCTGATTGGCAGGTGAGGGTAGGCCGTGGGCCCTCGCGATCCTGGCAGCACTGTTTTGGCCACGGGGGTGTGGTGCTGCAGCCTCATGCACCCAGTGTGCGGCTCTGATGGTAACTGATACACCAGTCTCATGCACGCTGGCCACACCGGCCCTGGGGACGCCCGAGCTGGCCTTTGGCTGCTTCTCTGTTCTTTCCCTCTTTAGCTACTGACTTGCAATTGGCGTAAATTCTAGACACCATGTTGTCAAACCTTCCCCAACCCTGGGCTTGCTTCCTGCCCTCACTCAGGTATATGTCAATGAAAACAAGTGACTGAGGTTCATGTAATCTAATGTGTCCTTTTTTCCTTTGTGGTAGCCCTGTCTGTGCCTGACAGGACCCTCCGGGAAGTCTGGGCTCTAAGGAAGACATTCTGCAGCTCTAATTTTAAAACTATTTGGCATTTCAAATCCGGTTTTCAGGTCCCTGGGGTGGGTAGAGGATTCTTCAAGAAGAAAGCGTTCTGAACCAGAGCAGCAACAAGGGTGACGGGTCCGGGACAGTACAGAACAAGAGTTTGCCTGGTGGCTCTGCCAGGGCCTGGGAGGACAGCAAAGTCAGCTGCCAGCTGGGACCAAGACAGGGAGACAGAGGCAGAGGGAGACAGAGACAGAGAGGGACAGAGACAGAGAGGGGCAGAGACAGAGAG
>NW_020261251.1:0-3577 GCF_003255815.1 Theropithecus gelada
AGTGTACCTGTCTGATTCTTGCTTTGGAAGCTTCCTCTCAGGGGTGTACTCCACCCTGTGAGGTGTGGGGTGTCAGACTGCCCCTAGTGGGGGATGTCTCCCAGTTAGGCTACTCAGGGGTCAGGGACCCACTTGAGCAGGCAGTCTGTCCCTTCTCAGATCTCAACCTCCGTGTTGGGAGAGCCACTGCTCTCTTCAAAGCTGTCAGACAGAGTCGTTTGCGTCTGCAGAGGCTTCTGCTGCTTTTTTTGTTGTTGTTGTTGTTGTGTAGCTGTGCCCTGTCCCCAGAGGTGGAGTCTACAGAGACAGGCAGGTTTCCTTGAGCTGCTGTGAGCTCCACCCAGTTCGAGCTTCCCAGCAGCTTTGTTTACCTACTTAAGCCTCAGCAATGGCGGGCGCCCCTCCCCCAGCCTAGCTGCTGCCTTGCCGGTAGATCACAGACTGCTGTGCTAGCAATGAGGGAGGCTCCGTGGGCGTGGGACCCTCCCGGCCAGGTGTGGGATATGATCTCCTGGTGTGCCTGTTTGCTTAAAGCGCAATATTGGGGTGGGAGTTACCCGATTTTCCAGGTGTTGTGTGTCTCAGTTCCCCTGGCTAGGAAAAGGGATTCCCTTCCCCCTTGTGCTTCCCAGGTGAGGCGATGCCTCGCCCTGCTTCAGCTCTCGCTGGTCGGGCTGCAGCAGCTGACCAGCACCGATCGTCCGGCACTCCCCAGTGAGATGAACCCAGTACCTCAGTTGAAAATGCAGAAATCACGGGTCTTCTGTGCCGCTCGCGCTGGGAGTTGGAGACTGGAGCTGTTCCTATTCGGCCATCTTCCCGTTTGTCTTTCTTACGTTCAGCACTCTACTTTAAGACACCGAAATAGATGTATATGTGTTCAACAGTAATAGTGGATTTCACAAGATAAATGCTTGCTTCTCATGTGAGACACTAGAGGTAGACAGTCCAGGCCTGCTAGGAGGAGTTTGGGCTGTATGAAATCTTGAAGGATCTAGGGCCTTTCAGTCTTTTTGCTCCACCATCCTTAAGGTGTTCCCCTTGCCTTATTACCCTAGGAGCACTGCCAACTACAGTGCTCAATGTCTCCTGGTTTGCCTGGGACTTTCCTGATTTTAACACTGAAAGTCGCATGTCCTTGGAGACCCTTCAGTGCTGGGCAAAATGGGATGGTTTGTCACTATTCCATTTCCACCCCAGCTGGTCATAGTGCAATATAATTCTGATGCTACCACCTAGAGTTAGCCTCAGATCCCACAAGTTAAGGTCTCAGTCTTGTACTAGACTGCTTTCACTTCAGATGCCAGGCACAATTGGGGGCCCCAGGCTATCTGCACTTCTAATCAACTGGTTACCCGTCTGGGAGTCCCCCTGCCCTATGTTTGATAATTTGTTAGAATGATTCACAGAATTCACTGAAAGAGCTACATTTATGATTACAGTTTTATCATAAAGTATACACACAGAGAAATCTAGAAGGGTCCCCAATGCAGCACTTCCATGCCCTCTGCCTGTGGAGTTAGAGTATGTCACCTGCCCAACTCACCGGTGAGTGCCCCAGTCAGTCACCTCCTCTTACCTTTGGTGTCTACAGTTTTCACTGGGGTTTCATTGTGTAAGCATGATTGATTAATCCATTGGCCATTAGAAGTGATTGTATTCTAACTCAATCTCCATCCCTCCTTTCCCTCTCCAGAGGATGGGTGACTGAAAATTCCAGCCCTCTAATTACATATTGGATCTTCCTGGTGACCAGCCCCCATCCTGAATCTATCCAGGATTCTACCATAAATCACTTCATTAGTATAACAGAGACACTCCTATCTCCCAGGAAATTCCCAGAGTTTTTTAGCTCCGTGATAGGAAGGAGGGACAAAAACTAGATAAATTGTTTATTATGCCGTAGTCAATCTGCTGACATCATGTCTGTGTTCCAGTCAGCAGGACAGTGAAAACTGCCAATAAGGCAATTTGAAGATATAATCAGAAAGCTGCACATGTAACTTCTGTTTCAGCTCCTTGGCCAGAGCTTCAACACTGGCCATGCCAACTACAAGAGAGGCTAGAAAATGTGGTCTTTATTGTGAGCAGCCACGTATGTAGCTAGGAAGCAGAGGTTTTATTATTATAGAAGGAGAATAGATATTGATGTACAGTTACCAGTCTAGGCCATGTTTATTTGGTAATTTAAGGCAGTGCATTTTCTTTGATGTCTTGCTTCAGCTCTATCCTACAAGATTGGCATGCAGTATTTTCATTGCTTCTCAGTTTGAAATACAGAGTATGTTGAATGCGTATTGCTTTTGCAGCATTGTAAAGTCTAAAAATGATTAAGTCAAACTGTTATAAATTGGGGACTGTCTGAATTTTGTAATTTCTCTTGTGATTTCCTCTGTATACCATGGGTCACTTAAGAGTGCTTTTTAACTCACCAAACAATATTTTCCATTTAAGTAAGCATTTTCTTGATTTCCAATTTCGTTCTGTTGTCATGATATAATGTGGCTATTTGATATCAATTCTTTGAAATTTATTGTCTTTATGACCTACTACATGACCAGTCTTTGTAAGTTTTCAATGCACACTAAAGAAAGAATATAGTCTGTATTGACTGATGGCAGTTTATGAACCCTCATCACTATTCTGGTCAAAAGTTTGAATCTGTATCTTTTTCTTTAAAAGTAGAATCATACTGTATATATTATCTTGCAGATTTATTTAAACATGTAATAATGTATTTTAAAAATGTTTCCGTATAACTACATGTGACTTGGAGCACATCTTTATTTATCAGGATAAACTCCAGTGGGAGATTGTCCTTCAATGGTATGCTTTTTAAAAAGGGTTCCTCTAAATTATTGCCATGATTATCAATTCGTCCTCCTGCCCCCAACCCCTGAGAAGGATTAAACCAATTTTTGCTCCCTTCAGTCCTATAGAATGTTGCCCATTTCTTATATCCTCTCAAGCATTATTATGTATCATCATATTTTTTATCTTTGCTGGTGGTCAAGCTGCTTCCTTTTGCTGATGAGATGGAAGCTTGGATATACACAGGAGCAGGCAAAATAAAGCAGAGTGAGCTCCAGGAGTGGGTCGTGCCTCTCATTTCCTGCCCAAGACAGAGTGGGGAAAAGTGAAAAAAATCCAGCTGTGCCTTTCTCTTTTACATTCAGAATTGTGAGTTCCAAGATGTTTTTTACCCTGCCCAGCACCAACTTGGCTGATATTTTGTGAACGATATGTCCTTCTCCCAAGGGGTGAATCAAACCTGCCAATACCTGTGCCTCATGCGGAACACAGAGCTTGGCAATTTTTTTTTAAGCCAAATGTGTTTTCTTAGCTGGTAGCAGGAGAAAAATTGAGATTCTCTTTCCCTGGCTGTGTAGCTCAGCTAGGTCCTAGTAGCTCTGATTTCTGCCAAGATGTTTTTAGGATTTCCTTTCAGAAGCTGGCAGCACTGGGGCCACCCACCTATCCTGGGATGCCAAGAGATGTAGCTACTTGAATAAAGAAAGCAAAATTACAACTGAACTTTTCTAAAATTTATTATTTATCTAATTTTTAAAACTGACAC
>NW_020261252.1:0-317 GCF_003255815.1 Theropithecus gelada
CCCGTCTCGGCCTCCCAAAGTGCTGGGATTACAGGCTTGAGCCACCGCGCCCGGCCAAAAGAGCAATTTTTTAAATCTTCCCTGAACTTGGAGACTCCAACCTGCATTGACAGGTAGCCCCCCATCGGGTGATTCTGTTATAAGCCGTCAGATAATGACTACCCTTATATTTCTCAGAATGTTTGGGAGAATGGATACCAACTAGTGATAAGTTATGGGATTTCTAACCGTTTTTATTTATTTGTATTTTTATTTTCTTTTTCTTTTTTTTTTTTTTTTTTTTTTTTTTTTTTTTTTTACATTTTTTTTTTTTTCTT
>NW_020261252.1:381-9285 GCF_003255815.1 Theropithecus gelada
CTCGCTCTGTCGCCCAGGCTGGAGTGCAGTGGCCAGATCTCAGCTCACTGCAAGCTCCGCCTCCCGGGTTCACGCCATTCTCCGGCCTCAGCCTCCCAAGTAGCTGGGACTACAAGCGCCCACCACCTCGCCCAGCTAGTTTTTTTTGTATTTTTTTTAGTAGAGACGGGGTTTCACCGTGTTAGCCAGGATGGTCTCAATCTCCTGACCTCGTGATCCACCCGTCTCGGCCTCCCAAAGTGCTGGGATTACAGGCTTGAGCCACCGCGCCCGGCCCTATTTTCATTTATTTTTAAGAAGGAGTTTTGCTGTGTCACCCAGGCTGGAGTCCAGTGGTGTGATCTCAGCTTACTGCAATCTCTGCCTCCCGGGTTCAAGTGATTCTCCTGCCTCAGCTTCCCAAGTAGCTGGGACTACAGGCGTGTGCCACTACACCCAGATAATTTTTGTATTTTTAGTAGACATGGGGTTTTACTATATGTTGGCCAGGCTGGTCTCAAACTCCTGACCTCAGATGATTCGCCCACCTCGCCCTTCCAAAGTGCCGGGATTACAGGTGTGAGCCACTGCACCAGACGCTGCTTTTAATTTTTGTTCATAAATTTTAGGATTTCTCCAGTCAGAATTATAAGAACGGCAACTCAGCTGAAACAACACATATGTTTTGCTCATTAAATGGTAGCCACATAGACTTGAGAGTTGTTATCCCAATAATTACAACCACAAGAATGGAAGGGTCAGTTCTGAGAAGGCCACCCAAGGACCCTAGGGGAGCACCAGAATTTAGAGATGCAGGATCAGCAGAGCAGAAACAGAAAAGCAATGCAAGCAGTCGGAACCTGCGCGGTACTGACTTGCGAACTGAGGGAAGTCTCCCCACTGCCCACAGTTGAATCTTTTGTTAAAGCCACAAAGAAGTCAGGTGGGGACTGGCCAGGCGCAGTGGTTCACACCTGTAATCCTAGCACTTTGGGAGGCCAAGGTCAGCGGATTACCTGAGGTCACAAGTTCAAGACCAGCCTGGCCAACATGGTGAAACCCCATCTCTACTAAAATTAGCTGGGTGTGGCAGCGTGCGCCTGTAGTCTCAGCTACTCAGAAGGCTGAAGCAGGAGAATCTCTTGAACCTGGGAGGCAGTAGAGGTTGCAATGAGCTGAGATCACGCCACTGCACTCCAGCCAAGGCGACACAGCAAGACTGTATCTCAAAAAAAAAAAAAAGGCTGTGCGCAGTGCCTCGCGCCTGTAATCCCAGCACTTTGGGAGGCTGAGACAGGCGGATCACCTGAGGCCAGGAGTTCAAGACCAGCCTGACCAACATGGAGAAACACTGTCTCTACTAAAAATAAAAAATTAGCCGGGCGTGGTGGCACACGCCTGTAATCCCAGCTGAGGCTGAGGCAGGAGAATCGCTTGAACCCAGGAGGCAGAGGTTGCGATAAGCTGAGATCACACCACTGTACTCCAGCCTGGGCAACAAGAGAGAAACTCCGTCTCAAAAGCAAAAACAGAAATGAGAGTAGGACAAAATGGAGAAATGGAAGAGATGGCTGGAATGATTGAAGCCTGGCTCCTCACATTTCCTCTGTACATTAATGACTCAGACTACAATGTTTCTAGTGAGAACCTCTTCCCTAAGCTCCAGATACATCAAACAAACCTCCCACTTAATATACAATGAGACATTCAGCTCCTTGATTCCCCCTGCTCCTCCTCTCAACTCCATCTCCCCACCCTAGTAAATGGCACCAGTACCAACAAGCTCCTCTATCTCAAATGCAGCAATGTGCTCACCAGGAAAACCAAGGCCTTGTGTTTTTTGTTGACTCCTGTTTGGTTACATCCTAGAGGAAGCAGGAGAGACAACATGAGACAGTCAAACAACTGAATATTATTGAAATCGTGCAGTAGTTCTTTTTTTTTTTTTTTTTGAGACGGAGTCTCGCTCTGTCGCCCAGGCTGGAGTGCAATGGCCGGATCTCAGCTCACTGCAAGCCCCGCCTCCCGGGTTCACGCCATTCTCCTGCCTCAGCCTCCCAAGTAGCTGGGAGTACAGGCGCCCGCCACCTCGCCCGGCTAATTTTTTTTTGTATTTTAGTAGAGACGGGGTTTCACTGTGTTAGCCAGGATGGTCTCGATCTCCTGACCTCATGATCCACCCGTCTCGGCCTCCCAAAGTGCTGGGATTACAGGCTTGAGCCACCGCGCCCGGCCAATAGTTCTTGACCAAGGGTGTTTTTTGCCCACTAGGGGACATTTAGCAACATCTGCAGACATTTTTGGCTGTCACAACTTGGAGAGGGGAGGTATATACTACTGACAACTATTGGGTACTGGGCAAGGATGCTGCTAAATCCTACACTGCACAGGACAGCCCCTCTCCCCCATCACCCCCAAACAATGAACTGTCCAGTCCAAAAACTCAATAATGCTGAATTTCAGACACCCTGAGATTTACAATATTTACCGGCAAAGAAGAAAGTGTGATGCAGCAAGAAAGGTGGTGGTCAGAAGGCTGGGTGTAGTGGCTCATGCCTGTAACCCCAGAATTTTGGGGGGCCGAGGTAGGCGGATCACCTGAGGTCAGGAGTTTGAGACCAGCCTGGCCAACATGGTGAAACCCCATGTCTACTAAAAATACAAAAATTAGCTGGGCATGGTGGCACACACCTGTAGTCCCACTACTAGGGAGGCTGAGGCAGGAGAATCGCTTGAACCCAGGAGACGGAGGTTGCAGTAAGCCGAGATCGCACCACTGCACTCCAGCCTGGCAACAGAGCAAGACTCTGTTTCAGAAAACAATACAAAAATTGGCCCGGTGGGGTGGCTCACGCCTGTAATCCCAACACTTTTGGAGGCCGAGGTGGGTGGATCACGAGGTCAGGAAATCCAGACCATCCTGGCTAACACGGTGAAATCCCGTCTCTACTAAAAAATACAAAAACTTAGCTGGGCACAGTGGCGGGCACCTGTAGTCCCAGCTACTCGGGAGGCTGAGGCAGGAGAATGGCGTAAACCGGGGAGGCAGAGGTTACAGTGAGCCGAGATTGTGCCACTGCACTCCAGCCTGGGCAACAGAGTGAGATTCTGTCTCAAAAAAAAAAAAAGTGATCAGGGAAGGCATCCCTGAAGGGGTGCCACTTGAGCTGACACCTGTAAGAGACGATAGGGAGACATGGGCAGAAAGGTCCAGGTTGAGGAAACAGCAGATGACATAAAAAGGACTAATGATTCATGTGGGGAAAAGAAAGACGGATCAGCCTGCTACTGTGTCTATATAGAAAGAAGTAGACATAACAGACTCCATTTTGTTCTGTATTTGAGATGCTGTTAATCTGTGACCCTACTCCCAACCTTGTCCTTGCAAGAGACATGTGCTGTGGTGACTCAAGGTTTAACAGATTTTGGGCTGTGCAGGGTGTGCTTTGTTAAACAAGTGCCTGAAGGCAGTATGCTTGTGAAAAGTCATCACCATTCTCTTAATCTCAAGTACCCAGGGACATATACACTGCCAAAGGTCGCAGGGACCTCTGCCTAGGAAAGCAGTGGTATTGTCCAAGGTTTCTCCCCATGTGATAGTCTGAAATATGGCCTCGTGGGAAGGGAAAGACCTGATCGTCCCCCAGCCTGACACCCGTGAAGGGTCTGTGCTGAGGAGGACTAGTATAAGAGGAAAGACGGCCTCTTGGCAGTTGAGATAGAGAAAAGCATCTGTCTCCTGTCCATCCCTGGGCAATGGAACATCTCCGTGTAAAACCCGATTGTATGTTCTGTTTACTAAGATGGGAGAAAACTGCCTTAGGGCGAAAGGTGGGACTTGCTAGCGCAACGCTGCTCTTTATGCACTAAAAGGGTTTATGGAGATGTTTAATATGCATATTAAAGCACAGCACTTTTCCTTAAATTTATTCATGTCACAGAGATTTTTATTCTTCCCTGGTTGACATTTTATCAGAGAATGTAACGCCTGACTCCTGCCTGGAGGATCTCAGCCATGCAAAACGCTTTGATACAAAGACACTGCCTCTATTTCCAACCCGGGTTAAAGGGTTTCCAACAGAACGATCTACGTTTATATTAATAGAGCTCCCAAGAAAGCAAGACCTTAAGTCCCTTCTCAGCGAGGGCCTCATATTAATCTCTTTCATTCTGGCGGGTTTCCTTTGATCGATTAAAAAAAAATCGCTCCATTTCAATTTTATCTACACTCTCCTCCTCCTCCTTCACCCCAGTCCTCTAAGGACCCTGCCTCTGCCTTGGAGGAGAGGCCCTGTGGTTTCTTGGTCGGACTTCCGAGTGGGCTGCCTTACCGCGTTGCTGGCCGGTCTGAAAGTAACTCTAAGGAGTGCGTGGGTCGGAGGACATCGGAGCTGAGGCGTCAGTACCCTTCTCCCACCGCGGGATCCCGGGTTTGAGGATCAGGAGCCTCCGAAATGGCTTTCTCAGGGCATCTTTCCCTCTCAGTGAAGGGCCGGGCCGTTGCTGGTGGACAGTACAAATGCAAAGCGCAGGTCGTGCCTCGCCCCTGTGTCCTCAGTTCTCACAAACTCCCGAGAGTGCGTGTCACCATTTCCCCGTTTAACTGGGGAGGAGACAAGGGCCTAAGTACCAAGCCTCAGGCCATTAAGTCAGGAACTGGAGAGCGCGGAGCCCAACCTCCTTTTTTGGACTCCAAAACCTGTGCTTTGAAACCGCGCCGCGGCTTCTCCCAAAAAAGGTCCCAGAGAGGGGCGCCCCCACCTGCAGCACTGTCACGCCGCCCTCTGGAGAGCCCAAAAACCTCTAGGCTGGGAGACTAACGCCACAATCTGGGAAAAAGAGGCTTCGCGGGTACTGAAATCACGATTGGTATGTGGGCCAATCCCAGGATCCTAAAAAAGCGAAGGGGCGGGTTTATGCAAAACAAACTGAGCAGAGAGCAGGCGGGAGAAGAAGTACAGGACCCTTAAATAGGTATGTTTCCAAACTATAGCCACTATTATGAAGAAAGAATAATGAAAACTGAGTTTCGGAATTATAACGTATTGGAAAATAATTTAACATTTAATGCCTAGATAGTTACCATAACTGTGTAGAAGACAGGAAGGATAAGGCCGCCAAGGCAGCCGGAGTAAGAGTATCGCTTCTCGGCCTTTTGGCTAAGATCAAGTGTAGTATCTGTTCTTATCAGTTTAATATCTGATACGTCCTCTATCCGAGGACAATATATTAAATGGATTTTTGGAAATAGGAGATGGAAAAGGAGCTTGCTCCGTCCACTCCACGCATCGACCTGGTATTGCAGTACTTCCAGGAACGGTGCATCCCCCCATTTGGGGGGAACAATTGGCTGTCAAAAAATAAGACTTAAGGGAAGGTAAAAAGTTAACCCACCAGAATTTCGTTGACATTACCACTAGTTCATTTTGTTTGTGTGGTGAGTTTTAGGGGGTGTGTGTTTTTGCTCTATAAGCAGAGTTTGACTGTGATTCTGCCTGAAGCGCTGTGCTACTGTCTGACTGCACGATTTATCTGTCTGTATTCAGGGTGGCTGGGTCTATGAATGAAGGTGCGTGCGACCACGCCCGGCTAAATTTTTATATTTTTAGTAGAGATGGGGCTTTACCGTGATATAATCTGATCTCGTGATCCGCCCGCCTCGGCCTCCCGAACATTACATACAGGCATGAGCCACCGCGCCCGGCCTTAGTTCTTTTTATCATGTGTTTAACGCTTTTTTCCCCATGGTTTTAACTGGAAACTAAGGCGGAAGAATCTCTGTAACTAAGGAATTCCAGGTTGCAATGCACTGTGACTCCACTCGAATCCCTTTTTCTTTTCTTTTTTTGAGACGCAGTCTCGCTCTGTCGCCCAGGCTGGAGTGCAGTGGGCTCAACTTCGGCTCACTGCAAACTCCGCCTCCTGGGTTCACGCCATTCTCCTGCCTCAGCCTCCCGAGTAGCTGGGACTACAGGCGTTCGCCACCACGCCCGGCTAATTTTTTGTATTTTTAGTAGACATAGGGTTTCACCATTTTAGCCAGGGTGCTCTCGATCTCCTGACCTCGTGATCCGCCCACCTCAGCCTACCAAAGTACTGGGATTACAGGCATGAGCCACCGCGCCCGGCTATCCGCCCCTTAAAGAGTAAACGAGGCCGGGCGCGGTGGTTTAGTAATTCCAGCTGTAATCCCAGCTACTTGGGAGGCTGAGGCAGGAGAATCGCTTGAACCAGGGAGGCGGAGGTTTAGGTGAGCTGAGATCGCGCCATTGCATTCCAGCCTGGGCGACAGAGCAAAGCTGTCTCTGTCTGAAAAAAAAACAAAAAAACCTTCGGTTTCCTTTTCCCATCTTTCTTTCTTTTGTGACTTATATTCCAGAATGAAGCCCACACATCGTTAATGATCTGAATCGTTTCTAAAGTGTTTCTTAAATCGTTTGTTGTTTCTTGTCTAACAGTCCAGAACACGTATTACATAATGGAGCCCGGAGACAGACTAGGGCCAGCTTGACGCGGCCACGCAGTCCAGGAAAGGTGCGTTTCACTCCAAGTGCAAAATGATCAGTGTACTCTTCCGATCTCCCTATACAAGCACCTCCTGGTTTCATTTTCGTAAAGCAAAACAAGCAAGGAAGCTTTAGTCTTTTGGCTCTTTGAACTCCCAGAAACTGGGCCGGGCGCGGTGGCTCACGCCTGTAATCCCAGCACTTTGGGAGGCCGAGGCGGGCGGATCACGAGGTCAGGAGATCGAGACCATCCTGCCTAATACAGTGAAACCCCGTCTCTACTAAAAATACAAAAAATTAGCCGGGCGTGGTGGCGGGCGCCTGTACTCCAAGCTACTCGGGAGGCTGAGCCAGGAGAATGGCGTGAACCCGGGAGGCGGAGCTTGCAGTGAGCCGAGATCGCGCCGCTGCACTCCAGCCTGGGCAACAGAGCGAGACTCCGTCTCAAAAAACAAACAAACAACAACGAAAAAACTCCTAGCAACTGTACTGCCCTGCCTTGGACTCGACGCCCGCCAGTGACGCACACGCTGCGCCGGAAGTGCGAACCATCTGCCTGCAGGCTTTGTCATGGCTGCTGCTGCCGCGCGCTGGAACCATGTGTGGGTCGGCACCGAGACTGGGATCTTGAAAGGTGGGTGGCAGGCTCGGGCGTCGGGAAGTGCAGGGGTGCACTCGCGCCCCTGGTGTGACTGACGCCCTCCTCTCTCAGGGGTAAACCTTCAGCGAAAACAGGCGGCGAACTTCACGGCCGGAGGACAGCCGCGGCGCGAGGAGGCAGTGAGCGCCCTGTGTTGGGGCACGGGCGGCGAGACCCAGGTGAGTGGTCGCTGGCCGTGCCGGAGCTGGGGGCCTGGGGCACAGCAGCCTTGCTCTCCTTGCCATCTTGCCCTTCGTTGCCGCAGATCCTGGTAGGCTGCGCGGACAGGACGGTGAAGCACTTCAGCACCGAGGATGGCATATTCCAGGGTCAGAGACACTGCCCGGGCGGGGAGGGCATATTCCGTGGCCTCGCCCAGACCGACGGGTAAGACCAATCCCCTCGCTAAACTCAGGGCGTAAGAGAGAGCTTTGATGCTCCCTGCGGATACTGGAATGATGGCGACAGACAATCTGAGTGACACGGTTTTCAATAGGTGACAGAGACCTGAGTTTCTGCCTTACGTAGTTAATACCGGTAACACGTTTATTGAACACCTACTGAATTCCAGGCACTGGGCGAAGTACAGGGGCTGCCGGTAAAATTTCTGCTTTCAAAAAGTTCGCATCCTGTAAGGTTTTTCACCTTACTCCATTATAATCCTCTGAGTTTTGTGTGTGTGTGTGTAGACGGAGTTTTCGCTCTTCTTGCCCAGGCTGGAGTACACTGGCGCGATCTCGGCTCACTGCAACCTCTGCCTAGGAGAACTGCCTCAGCCTCCCGAGTAGCTGGGATTACAGGCGCCCGCCACCGCGCACAGCTAGTTTTTGTATTTTTAGTAGAGACGGTTTCACTGTATTGGCTGGTCTCGAACTCCTGACCTCAGGTGATCTACCTGCCGCGGATCCCCAAAGTGCTGGGATGACAGGCGTGAGCCACTGTGCCCACCTGTCATTTAACAGTTTTAAGCAAGTCTGGGTGTGGTGGCTTATACCTGTCATCACAGCACTTTGGAAGGCCGAGATGGGCGGATCACTTGAAGTCAGGAGTTCAAGACCAACCTGGCCAACATGGTGAAACCCCTTCTCTACTGAAAAAATACAAAAATTAGCCAGGTGTGGTGGCGCATGCCTGTAATCCCAGCTACTTGGGAGGTTGAGGCTGGAGAATCGCTTGAATCCGTCCCTCAGAGGTTGCAGTGAGCAGAGATCGCACCAATGCACTCCAGGCTGGGGAAGAGAGCAATACTTCATCTCAAAAAAAAAAAAAAAAAAGGAGCCAAGCGCGTAATCCCAGCACTTTGGGAGGCTTAGGCAGGTGGATCACGAAGTCATGAGATCGAGACCACGGTGAAACCCTGTCTCTACTAAAAATACAAAAAATTAGCCGGGCGAGGTGGCGGGCGCCTGTAGTCCCAGCTCCTCAGGAGTCTGAGGCAGGAGAATGGTGTGAACCCGGGAGGTGGAGCTTGCAGTGAGCCAGAGATCGCACCACTGCACTCCAGCCTGGGAGACAGAGCGAGACTCCATCTCAAAAAAAAAAAAAAAAAAAAAAAAAGGTTTTAAGCATTCATTCATTAATTCATTTATATATTTTGAGACACAGCCTCAGTGTCACCTAGGCTTGAGTGCGGTGGTGCATTCATGGCTCATTACAGCCTCAGCCTTCCGAGGTCGAACAATCCTCCCGCCTCAGCCTCCTGAGTACCTGGGACCACAGACAGGTGCCACCCCGCCCAGCTAAATTTTTTTTTTTTTTTTTTTTTTTTTTTTTTTTTTT
>NW_020261253.1:0-3577 GCF_003255815.1 Theropithecus gelada
ATTAAGGACTGTGCCATTGCGAATCTAAATCAACTTGAAAGATAAATATGGCAGGAAAAGGTCTTATCATTTCCACAGGTATCCTCTGTGCTAGTTTTGGGGAACTTTGATTTTTGACTTAACCACTGTACCCCTTCTGAGTTTCTAAAGTCATCAAGAGAAAAAACAGACCTATGTGAAGTGCACAGCATAATATCCTCACAGTGCTTTTAAAATATGATTGCAGATCTCATCAGCCTCAGGGGAGAGTGGTGTGTACCTTGAAATAACTCACTGAGGCACAAACTTGCTGACTTCTTGTCCTCCATCTCGGAGAAGATATGGAGGGTATGAAGGATGGAGAAAAAGAGGAAGAGGAAATGTGATGGTGGAGTGGGTAGCATAAAAAAGGGAAGGCAAGTAAGTATATATGTTCTCAGTGGCTTCTCAGTTTCTTTTGGCCCATCAAGGAGACCGACATAGGAGAGTGCTGATGAGGCTGTTCTTAGCTGGGACCACCCTTGCGCTTTGAAAACAACCCCCAAAATTGCTGCAGGCAAATGAGGGATGTCCTAGAACATCCTCCCAGGGAGCAGATACCCATTCTGTAGAAGCTCTAAGCCTGCTGGGCTAAGCCCTCCACAGGCCACTTTAATGAGGAGAGGCTCTAGGTAGTGGTAGGACCACCATGTTGCATGACTTTTCTGTGTGCCCTGTCTTTTTACTCCATCTGAAAAAAGAAAAAACTGTGTGTGTTGCTTTGAAACACAAGTGCAGATGTTTATCAGCAGCCTTTGCCTTTGTGGGAATTGTAAACTAAAAATAAAATTCTAACCCCTCACTGAACAGGCCCTACCTTGGTCAAAGAGACCCTAGAAAAACTTTAAAACTGAGTTTCTGGGGAGGAGGTCCAGACACATCTCCTTATACCCCCTCATGTTTATGGTTTAGACAGAACTGCCCAGCATTAGCGTGAAAATAGAGATAATAAGACTGACATAGCTGGGCGTGGTGGCTCACACCTGTAATTCCAGCACTTTGGGAGGCTGAGGAGGGCGGATCATGAGGTCAGGAGATCGAGACCATCCTGGCTAACACGGTGAAACCCTATCTCTACTAAAATACAAAAAATTAGCTGGGCATGGTGTGGGTGCCTGCAGTCCCAGCTACTTGGGAGGCTGAGGCAGGAGAATGGTGTGAACCCGGAGGCAGAGCTTGCAGTGAGCCAAGATCACGCCACTGCACTCCAGCCTGGGTGACAGACCGAGACTCCATCTCAAAAAAAAAAAAAAAAAAAAGACTGACATAATGGACTCTCTGTGACAATGAGATACCAAATTATAAACAGGACTGAAGGCCACAACAGGCAAGGGTTAAGTCATGCACCCTAAACTTAAAGAATAAACTGTGTTCTAACTGCCACAAGTTAATTTTTCTCTAGTAGCTAAACAAGCACTGACCTCAAGATAAGCAATATTCAAATAATTGTAGCTCACCACCAGATACTGACTAACCTCCAACCCCTGTTCCACAAGCCGAAACTGCAGCTTTGATTGGACAACAGACTAATTTCAGTAACTTTCTCCTGATAAGAAGACCACCTACAGTTTGTTACGCTCCTGTAGGGCCAGCATAACCATGGCAACCCTGAGTAGTCTGTGAATGGCTGGGGGAAGTGTATATGAGAACTTTCTGTGCTACTACTTCAGTTTTTATGTTAATTCAAAACAGTTTCACATAATGTCCATTAATTTAAAAAATATGGCAGCATTGTTCAGGAACCGTTTCATTTTAGCTAATGTTTAACAAGCAGCTAAATATCTAAATATTACATTGAGATAGTCTATGCTATTAAACAATTTTGAAGTTGTAAATATATCTTCTGTAGTTGTAGCACTAGCGATTGACTTAATAAACTTAAATTTGCACACATGAAATAAAGAATATAGCATAGCAATTTTAGAGTTGTCTGAAATATGGGATACTGAATAATCTAGAATTGTTATGCTTGAATGAACTTAACAATTTAATTTCCACAGTACTTTCAGTTGACTGTTTTCCAGGGTGCACCCAGTTATGAGGCCAGTGGTGGATTATTCTCTTCCTCAGCTTGGTGTAGACTGTAGATTGTCTTGATCCCTCAAGATCTACTGTCATATCCTGGAAGCAAGATGCTGGGAAGTGTACAATGAAAAAGACAGCTTTTGACAAATTCCTGCCAGAGGTCACAGAGAAATGAGTAATTGTTTATTTGCAGCTTAAATGTTTGACCCATTATTCACCATCTGCATAGCAAAACCCCTGAATCTCAGTTGGGTTTTAACAAGAACCTGCAGTGCAGGTTGCACTCATAACCAACAGACTGATGGTGTAGGCAAACACCTGTATTGAGATGAGACAATATAGAAATATTGGAGTGACCAAGAGCACTGGGCCTGGTGCATAAAGGTGTGGGTTCAAGTCCTACTTAGAAGATGCACAAACCTGAGAAAGTTATAGAGACCTCTCTGTGCCTCAGTTCCCTGTTCTGTGGTATTGAAATGTTAATATGGCCTATGTTATGTTATAAGGCTAAAAATGGTGAAATGGAGGTAAAGCCTTTAGAAGACTGGTGATCTATAAGTGCCTTAAAGTGTTCGATTATTATATGTCTAGAAGAATACACCAGAACCTTGGTAGTGGTTGAATACAGAGAAGAAATGTGGATGGCTCCAGGGGAGTGGAGGATGGAATTTTCTTCTTTCTTTCCATGGATATGATGCTTTACAGCTCACGGAGAATATCTGTTATTTCTTGTGATGCTTACACTAGCCAGGAGGAATGGGCAAAGGAAGGGCTACAACTCATATTTGAGAGTTCAGGGAAGTGAAATGGAGAGATTTGAAGTAGTCTGCCTAGAATCATAGCACTGATGAGTGATGGATCTGGCACAAGAAGGTAATTGGTTTTCTGCGGACTGAGGTCTCTGAAGACCTGAGACCTTGAAATAATACCCTGAAACCTGAAAGCTATTTTCATTGCTTTCTCAACTGCTCTTACCCCAAAGTTTCTTCAGGAAGGCTGATGCCCTGGAAGAGGTGGCTAAGTCAAAAGAAGAGCTGAAGCAATAATAAAAAAAGATTCCTTCAACCTCTAGGTTTTAATCCCTGATCTCACCTTGCAATATAAATCAGTTGACCATCCTAAGGGACCATGGTCTGCTTGGCCCTGTATTAGTCCATCCTTGCATTGATATAAAGAAATACTTGAGACTGGGTAATTCATAAAGAAAAGAGGTTTAGTTGGTTCATGGTTCTGCAGGCTATAGAGGAAGCATAGTGGCATGTGCTTCTTGGGAGATTTCTAGAATCTTCCAATCATGGTGGGATGCGAAGGGGAAGTAGGCATCCTACATGGCAGGAGGAGAAGCAAGAGAGAGTGAGAGCAAGATGCCCCACACGTTTATGCAACCGGATCTCATGAGAACTCACTTTTGCAAGGACAGCACCAAGGGGATGGTGCTAAACCATTCATGAGAAAACTACCCCCATGAGCCAATCACTTCGCACCAGGCCCCAGCTCCAATACTGGGGATGACAATTCAACATGAGATTTGGGA
>NW_020261254.1:0-3577 GCF_003255815.1 Theropithecus gelada
TTCCAAATATCACTTTGCCAATTCCACAAGAACTGTCTTAGCGAAAGACTTCTTGAGGGGAATGCTGTAACTCTGTGAGATGATTTCACAGAACACAAAGAAGTTTCTCAGAAAGCTTCTTTCTCTTTGTTATCGGAGGATATTTCCTTTGGCCCTATAGTCTTCAAAGGGATCCGAAATATCTTTTCTCAGACTCCACAGAAATAAGGCTAGCAAAGATATCCACGATATACAGATGTAACTCTGTGAGATGAATTAACAGAACACTCAGCAGTTTCTCAGAAAGCTTCTTTCCAGATTTAATCTGAGGATATTTCCTTTTTCACCATAGCCATCTATGGGCTTCCAAATATCAGTTTGCCAGTTCCACGAGAACTGTCTTAGGGAAAGGCCACTTGAGGGGAAAGCTGTAATTATGTGAGATGATTTCACACTACACAAAGAAGTTTCTAAGAAAGCTTCGTTCTCTTTGTTATCGGAAGATATTTCCTTTAGCCCTATAGTCTTCAAAGGGATCCGAAATATGTGTTCTCAGATTCCACAGAAATAAGGCTAGCAAAGAGATCCACGAAATACAGATGTAACTCTGTGAGTGGAAGTCACCCATCACGAAGCAGTTTCTAAGAAAGCTTCTTTCCTGTTTTTCTTTGAGGATAGTTCTTTTTCACCATAGCCCTCTATGTGCTTCCAAATATCACTTTGCGAATTCCACAAGAACAGGCTTAGCGAGCGACTTCTTGCGGGAAAATTTGTAACTCTGTGAGATGAATTAACAGAACACTGAGCAGTTTCTCAGGAAGCTTCGCTCCAGATTTCATCGGAGGATATTTCCTTTCTCACCATAGCCCTCTATGGACTTCCAAATGTCACTTTGGAAATTCCACAAGAACTGTCTTAGCGAAAAGATTCTTTAGGAGAAAGCTGGAACTCTGTGAGATGATTTCACAGAACACAAAGAAGTTTCTCAGAAAGCTTCTTTCTCTTTGTTATCGGAAGATATTTCCTTTTGCGCTGGAGTCTTCCAACGGATCCGAAATATGTGTTCTCAGATTCCACAGAAATAAGGTTAGCAAAGAGATCCACGAAATACATATGTCACTCTGTGAGTGGAAGTCACACATCACAAAGCAGTTTCTCAGAAAGCTCCTTTCCAGTTTTTCTCTGAGGATATTTTCTTTTTCACCATAGCCCACTATGTGCTTTCAAATATCACTTTGCGAATTCCACCAAAACAGGCTTAGCGAGCGGCTTCTTGAGGGGAAAGCTGTAACTCTGTGAGGTGAATTAACAGAACACTAAGCAGTTTCTCAGAAGGCTTCTTTCCAGATTTCATCGGAGGATATTTCCTTTTTCAAAAGTGCCCTCTATGGGCTTCCAAATATCTCTTTGCATATTCCACAATAACTGCCTTAGCCAAAGGCTTCTTGAGGGGAAAGCTGTAAGTCTGTGAGATGATTTCACAGAACACAAAGAAGTTTCTTAGAAAGCTTCTTTCTCTTTGTTGTCGGAGGATGTTTCCTCTGGCCCTATAGTCTTCAAAGGGATCCGAAATATCTGTTCTCAGATTCCACAGAAATAAGGCTAGCAAAGAGATCTACGAAATACAGATGTAACTCTGGGAGTGGAAGTCACATATCACAAAGCAGTGTCTCAGAAAACTTCTTTCCAATTTTTCTCTGAGGATATTTTCTTTTTCACCTTAGCCCTCTATGGGCTTCCAAATATCACTTTGTGAATTCCACAAGAACAGGCTTAGCGATCGGCTTCTTGACTGGAAAGCTGTAACTCTGTGAGATGAATTAACAGAATACTAAGCAGTTTCTCAGAAAGCTTCTTTCCAGATTTCATCGGAGGATAATTCCTTTTTCACCATAGCCCTCTATGGGCTTCCGAATATCACTTTGCAAATTCCACAAGAACTGTATTAAAGTAAGACTTCTTGAGGGGAAATCTGTAACTCTGTGAGATGATTTCAGAGAACACAAAGAAGTTTCTCAGAAAGCTTCTTTCTCTTTTATGGGAGCATATTACTTTTGGCCCTATAGAATTCAAAGGGATCCGAAATATCAGTTCTCAGATTCCACAGGAATAAGGCTAGCAAAGTCATCCACGAAATACAGATGTAACTCTGTGAGTGGAAGACACACGTCACAAAGCAGTTTCTAAGATAGCTTCTTTGCAGTTTTTCTTTGAGGATATTTTCTTTTTCACCATAGCCCTCTAAGGGCATGGAAATATCACTTTGCGAATTCCACAAGAACAGGCTTAGTGAGTGGCTTCTTGAGTGGAAAGCTGCAACTCTGTGAGATGCATTTACAGAACACTAAGCATTTTCTCAGAAAGCTTCTTTCCAGATTTCATCGGAGGATATTTCCTTTTTCACCCGGGCCCTCCATGGGCTTCCAAATATCACTTTGCAAATTCCACAAGAACTGTCTTAACAAAAGGCTCCTTGAGGGGAAAGCTCTAACTCTGTGAGATGACTTCACAGAACAAAAAGAAGTGTCTCAGAAACCTTCTTTTTCTTTGTTGTCGGAGGATATTTCCTTTGGCCCTACAGTCTACAAAGGGATCCGCAATATCTGTTCTCAGATTCCACAGAAATAAGGCTAGCAAAGAGATCCACGAAATACAGATGTAACTCTGTGAGTGGAAGTCACACATCACAAAACAGTGTCTCTGAAAGCTTCTTTCCAGTTTTCCTCTGAGGATATTTTCTTTTTCACCGTAGCCCTCTATGGGCCTCCAAATATGACTTTGCGAATTCCACAAGAACAGGCTTAGCGAGCGGCTTCTTGATGGGAAAGCAGTAACTCTGTGAGATGAATTAACAGAACACTAAGCAGTTTCCAGATATCATCGGAGGATATTTCCTTTTTCACCATAGCCCTCTATGGGCTTTCAAATATCACCTTGCAAATTCCACTAGAATTGTCTTAGCGAAAGGCTTCTTGAGGGGAAAGCTGTAACTCTGTGAGATGATTTCTACAGAACACAACGAAATTTCTCAGAAAGCTTCTTTCTCTTTGTTATCGGAGGATATTTCCTTTGAACCTATAGTCTTCCAAGGGATCCGAAATATCTGTTCTCAGATTCCACAGAAATAAGGCTACCAATGACATCCACGAAATACAGATGTCACTCTGTGAGTGGAAGTCACACATCACAAAGCAGTGTCTCAGAAAGTTTCTTTCCAATTTTTCTCTGAGGACATTTCCTTTTTCACCTGTGAACTCTATGGGCTTCCAAATATCCCTTTTCAAATTCCAAAAGAACTGTCTTAGCGAAAGGCTTCTTGCGGAGAACGCTGTAACTCTGTGAGGTGATTTCACAGAACACAAAGAAGTTTCTCAGAAAGCTTCTTTCCAGTTTTCCTCTGAGGATATTTTCTTTTTCACCATAGCCCTCTATGGGCTTCCAAATATCACTTTGCAAATTCCACAAGAACTGTCTTAGCGAAAGACTTCTTGAGGGGCAAGCTGTAACTCTGTGAGATGATTTCAGAGAACACAAAGAAGTTTTGCCAAAAGCTTCTTTGTGTTCTCTGAAATCATCTCACAGAGTTACAGCTTGCCCC
>NW_020261255.1:0-3577 GCF_003255815.1 Theropithecus gelada
CTTGACATGAAATCTGAAAATACCCCATGAACGGAGTGATAGACAGAAAGTGAAACAATCCAATGCTACCAGTTCTCATAAGCTCAAAATGCAATTTTCTACTGTACCAAAATCCCTGGTATAGGTGAGAGATACACTTCAAGATCTTTGCATATTCCAAAGTTTACGGCTATCATTATGACACAGAGCTTCTTCCGTAAACTTCCCGTGTTTCCACTGAAGAGCACTGTGTCTGGGGCTACTTTACTGTCACTAACTTCACAATGGTGTTTTCTCCTTGGTGTAATATTTCACAAGAAGACAGAGAATATGTATGTGTGTATGTGAATCATTCATGCTAGTTACCACATAAATAACAACAAGCAGCAAATATGAAGATAAAAGTAACGTTGAAGTATAAATGCTGCTGTCCAGATGGGTGAGGCTTACTCATCTGCCAAGCAATGTCCTCGGCCCAATACAGTGAGTTTTAATAGACAGGGACAGGTGACATTCGTCTATCTAGTCCTACATGCCATTTTGGCATTGAAGGTTTCCACAGGGCTGGAGTCACTTAGCTCTAGGTGCACAATTCTAATGTATGAGTATACTTTTCTATTCTAAATCCACAGTGGGCAAAATAGCTCAGTGTAATGTTAGAATTCGTCTACTACATACCAAGCACTGGAATAGGTAAACATTTTACATACATCCTCTCTAATCTTTGCAACATTCCCCAAAGTAAGGGTTATTTTACCCACTTAAAAGTCACTGGATGCCGGGCGCGGTGGCTCAGGCCTGTCTGTAATCCCAGCACTTTGGGAGGCTGAGGAGGGCGGATCGCGAGGTCAGGAGATCGAGATCACCCTGGCTAACACGGTGAAACCCCGTCTCTACTAAAAATACAAAAATGAATTAGCCAGGCGTGGTGGCAGGCGCCTGTAGTCCCAGCTACTCGGGAGGCTGAGGCAGGAGAATGGCGTGAATCCGAGGGGCGGAGCTTGCAGGGAGCCGAGATCGCGCCGCTGCACTCCAGCCCGGATGGCAGAGGGAGACTCCATCTCAAAAAGTAAAAACAAAATAAATAAAAGTAACTGGAAAGTCAGAGGATTTAAGTCCACTGCCCCCAAAATCTACAGCCCACACCAGGATATGAACCCAAATCTCTCTGGCTTCAAAACCCTGCCCTAATCATTTCACTGTATCACCAATCCAAGGAAAAAGTTAAGGTATGTTAGTCAGATAAAAGTGGCAAATTAGACCGAGGGCGGTGGCTCACGCCTGTAATCCCAGCACTTAGGAAGGCCGAGGCGGGCAGATCACGAGGTCAGGAGATGGAGACCATCCTAGCTAACATGGTGAAGCCCCAACTCTACTAAAAAAAATACCAAAAATTAGTCAGCGTGGTGATACATGCCTGTAGTCCCAGCTACTCAGGAGGCTGAGTCAGGAGAATCACTTGAACCCGAGAGGCAGAGGTTGCAGTGAGCCGAGATCATGCCACTGCACTCCAGCCTGGGTGACACAGCGAGACTCCATCTCAAAAAAAAAAAAAAAAAGGGGGGGGGGCGGGGCAAATTAATGGGAGGAAAATATTAAAAGTTAACCCTACAAACCAAGAAATATATTTATGATTATGTTTTTTGTAGGAGACAGAGTCTTGCTATATTGTTCAGGCTAGTCTCAAAGTCCTGACCTCAAGCAATCCTCCCGACTCGGCCTCCTGAGTAGTGGGGATTACAGGCATTACAGGCATGAGCCAATGCACCCAGCAAGAAGTCTGTATGTTCTTATCACACATGTGACTAAACAAAATTATACGTAAGACACTGACAAATCGTGGTAATATTTTAAATATTATGACTACACTGAAACCCTGCCAGAGGTATTTTTAAAATGTCAAGGTTTTTTTTTTTTTCCCCAGACAGAGTCTCCCTCTGTTGCCCAGGCTGGAGTGCAGTGGTATGATATCTTGGCTCACTGCAACCTCTGACTCCCGGGTTCAAGCGATTCTCCTGCCTCAGCCTCCCAAGTAGCTGGGATTGCAGGCACGTGCCACCACACCTGGCTAATTTTTGTATTTTTAATAGAGATGGGGTTTCACTGTGTTGGTCAGGCTGGTCTCGAACTCCTGACCTCGTGATCTGCCCACCTCGGCATCCCCAAGTGCTGAGATTACAGGCGTGAGCCACCGCACGCGTCCAAAATGTCAAGGATTTTTACGCTGATGTGCTTAATGTGCCCAATCTGTAATTCTAGTTGTGATCAATGACATGCCCATAAATCAGAGGGTACTTCTATGAAACAATCACAGCCTGCAAGTATGGATAAAACGCCTCAGCTTTACCTCTTAGATGGTTCTAGACAGTTTCAGAATTCGTGCCTCTTTCTTCAACTCTCTCATTAATTTTATTACCCTTGGCAGTAAAATAATCTTACCAATTGCTTTCCCTATGAAATTGTGAATGAAAATTCCCATTTCTCTTTGCTAGGTCTTGTTAGCTGCCATCTCTGGGAAGGAGAACGTGTTTTCATAGACAGGCATATCAAGGACAAATAATGGAGCTGAAATACAAGGGTGAATAGCAAATAAACTGCATCTTATGAAGTAATTCCAACTAATTTCTGCCTGGTGCACTGTGTTTAAAAGGATTCCTAGGCCACATCTGGAGGGACCTGGGAAAAAAAACAAAAGATAAGTAAGGAAGGTAAGTGGAGAACCAGTAAAGTGTTGTGCTACAGTAGCCTAGGGTTTCAGGAAAGGAGATTATAATATCAAGTCAGGCAGAGCAGCAGACAAACAGCACGAAGAAAAATGATGGTGAGACTTGGCATGCAGGAGATCACTCATGTGCCTATTGACAAGTTCAGTAGTATTGTGAGGGAAGAAGTCAAGGGGCTAAAGCGGAAGTGAGTGCTGACACAGAGACAGCAGGTGTAAACCAGAGACAGAGCCAGCGTACCGGATGGCTGAAGTCAAATACTTACGTAGCAAATGGGGATAGAGACAAGTGTCCGATGGATGTATTGGCCCTCTCAGGACAAATATTCCATCCCCTAAAAACCATAGGAAAGGGGTGAAGAAGGATACTCCTATAGGTCAATTTATGGAAGAGAGCAAAATCTTAAAATTCTCAATGAAGTAGGAGCTAAGAACCTCAGTATCAGGTGAAGAGACAGGAAGGTCAAGAGGGGAAATGAGAAGATTGGGTAAAGATGTTGAAGAGAATGAGAGAACTAAACAGGGTTGGGCAGGCAAAAGGCATCAGGCAAGGCTGAGCACTCAGATGAGGTTGAAAAGATTTAGTAGTTACTTTAAAACAGGGTTCATCTGTATGACTAGTTGCTTTTTCTTTAGCCCTCAGATACAGAAGTAGAACAACAGACTGGATTGGGCTGGCATTTTACCAGGGTACAGCAGGAAGACAGGGGCACAGGAAAGGCCCAATGTTGGGAGGATTTCAGTTAATCTCCTGTGAGATCCAGGCGGGCTAGGGTAGCAGGGTTGGTTATAAGAAGAAAAATACAGACAAACTTGTGAGACCGCAGAGGCTTGGAAGGAGAAAATGTGTTGGGTGACAGTGAGATGCAGAAGATT
>NW_020261256.1:0-3576 GCF_003255815.1 Theropithecus gelada
GAGAAACTTCTTTGTGTTCTGTGAAATCATCTCACAGAGTTACAGCTTTCCCCTCAAGAATCCTTTCGCTAATAGAGTTCTTGTGGAATTGCCAAAGTGATATTTGGAAGCCCATAGAGGGCTAGGGTGAAAAAGGAAATATCCTCAGATGAAATCTGGAAAGAAGCTTTCTGAGAAACTGCTCTGTGATGTGTGACTTCTACTCACAGAGTTCCACCTGTATTTCTTGTATCTCTTTGCAAGCCCTTTTTTCTGTGGAATCTGAGAACAGATATTTGGGATCCCTTTGAAGACTATAGGGCCAAAGGAAATATCCTCCGATAACAAAGAGAAAGAAGCTTTCTGAGAAACTTCTTTGTGTTCTGTGAAATCATCTCACAGAGTTACAGCTTTACCCTCAAGAAGCCTTTCGCTAAGACAGGTCTTGTGGAATTGGCAAAGTGATATTTCGAAGCTCATAGAGGGCTATGGTGAAAAAGGAAATATCCTCAGATGAAATATGGAAAGAAGCTTTCTGAGAAACTGCTCTGTGATGTGTGACTTCTACTTACAGAGTTACATCTGTGTTTCGTGGTCCTCTTTGCTAGCCTTATTTCTGTGGAATCTGAGAGCAAATATTTCGGATCCCTTTGAAGATTATAGGGCCAAAGGAATTATCCTCCGATAACAAATAGAAAGAAGCTTTCTGAGAAACTTCTTTGTTTTCTGTGAAATCATCTCACAGAGTTACAGCTTTCCCCTCAAGAAGCCTTTGGCTAAGACAGTTCTTGTGGAATTGGCAAAGTGTTATTTGGAAGCCCATAGAGGGCTATGGTGAAAAAGGAAATATCCTCAGATGAAATCTGGAAAGAAGCTTTCTGAGAAACTGCTCTCTGATGTCTGACTTCTACTCACGGAGTTACATCTGTATTTCTTGGATCTCTTTGCTAGCCTTCTTTCTGTGGAATCTGAGAACAGATATTTCGGATCCCTTTCTTTGAAGAGTATAGGGCCAAAGGAAATATCCTCCGATAACAAAGAGAAAGAAGCTTTCTCAGAGACTTCTTTGTGTTCTGTGAAATCATCTCAGAGAGTTACAGCTTTCCCCTCAAGAAGCCTTTCGCTAAGCCAATTCTTGTGGAATTGGCAAAGTGATATTTGGAAGCCCTTAGAGGGCTATGGTGAAAAAGGAAATATCCTCACATGAAATCTGGGAAGAAGATTTCTGAGAAACTGCTTGGTGTTCTGTTAATTCATCTCACAGAGTTACATCTGTATTTCATGGATCTCTTTGCTAGCCCTATTTCTGTGAAATCTGAGAACAGATATTTCGGATCCCTTTCTTTGAAGACTATAGGGCCAAAGGAAATATCCTCCGATAACAAAGAGAAAGAAGCTTTCTGAGAAACTTCTTTATGTTCTGTGAAATCATCTCACTGAGTTACAGCTTTCCCCTCAAGTAGCCTTTGGCTAAGACAGTTCTTGTGGAATTGGCAAAGTGATATTTGGAAGCCCCTAGAGGGCTATGGTGAAAAAGGAAATCTCCTCAGATGTAATCTGGAAGGAAGCTTTCTGAGAAACTGCTTAGTGTTCTGTTAATTCATCTCACAGAGTTTCATCTGTATTTCGTGGATCTCCTTGCTAGCCTTATTTCTGTGGAATCTGAGAACAGATATTTCGGATCCCTTTGACGATTATGGGGCCAAAGGAAATATCCTCCGATAACAAAGAGAAAGAATCTTTCTGAGAAACTTCTTTGTGTTCTGTGAAATTATCTCACAGAGTTACAGCTTTACCCTCAAGAAGCCTTTCGCTAAGACAGTTCCTGTGGAATTGGCAAAGTGATATTTGGAAGCCCATAGAGGGCTATGGTGAAAAAGGAAATATCCCCAGACGAAATCTGGAAAGAAGCTTTCTGAGAAACTTATTAGTGTTCTGTTAATTCATCTCACAGAATTACATCTGTATTTCGTGGATCTCTTTGCTAGCCTTATTTCTGTGGAATCTGAGAACAGATATTTCACATCCCTCTGAAGGCCATAGGGCCAAAGGAAATATCCTCCAATGAAAAAGAGAATGAGGCTTTCTGAGAAACTTCTTTGTGTTCTGTGAAATCATCTCACAGAGTTACAACTTTCCCCTCAAGAAGCCTTTCGCGATGACAGTTCTTGCGGAATTGGCAAAGTGACATTTGGAAGCCCATAGAGGGCTATGGTGAAAAAGGAAATATCCTCCGATGAAATCTGGAAAGAAGCTTTCTGAGAAAGTGCTCTGTGATGTGTGACTTCTACTCACAGAGTTACATCTGTATTTCGTGGATCTCTTTGCTAGCCTTCTTTCTGTGGAATCTGAGACCAGATATTTCGGATCCTTTTCTTTGAAGACTATAGGGCCAAAGGAAATATCCTGCGATAACAAAGAGAAAGAAGGTTTCTGAGAAACTTCTTTGTGTTCTGTGAAATCATCTCACAGAGTTACAGCTTTCCCCTCAGGAAGCCTTTCGCGACGACAGTTCTTGAGGAATTGGCAAAGTGACATTTGGAAGCCCATAGAGGGCTATGGTTAAAAAGGAATTATGCTCAGAAGATATCTGCAAAGAAGCCTTCTGAGAAACTACTTAGTGTTCTGTTAATTCATCTCACAGAGTTGCATCAGTATTTCGTGGATCTCTTTGCTAGCCTTATTTCTGTGGAATCTGATAACAGGTATTTCGGATCCCTTTGATGACTCTAGGGCCAAAGGAAATGTCCTCCAATAACAAAGAGAAAAAAGGTTTCTGAGAAACTTCTTGGTGTTTTGTGAAATCATCTCAGAGAGTTTACGATTTTCCCTCAAGAAGCCTTTCGCTAACACAGTCCTTGTGGAATTGGCAAAGTGATATTTGGAAGCCCCTAGAGGGCTATGGTGAAAAAGGAAATCTCCTCAGATGAAATCTGGAAAGAAGCCTTCTGAGAAACTGCTTAGTGTTCTGTTAATTCATCTCACAGAGTTTCATCTGTATTTCGTGGATCTCCTTGCTAGCCTTATTTCTGGGGAATCTGAGAACAGATATTTCGGATCCCTTTGAAGACTGTAGGGCCAAAGGAAATATCCACCGATAACAAAGAGAAAGAAGCCTTCTGAGAAACTTCTTTGTGTTCTGCGAAATCATCTCACAGAGTTAAAGCTTTCCCCTCAAGAATCCTTTCGCTAATAGAGTTCTTGTGGAATTCGCAAAGTGATATTTGGAAGCCCATAGAGGGCTAGGGTGAAAAAGGAAATATCCTCCGATGAAATCTGGAAAGAAGCTTTCTGAGAAACTGCTCTCTGATGTGTGACTTCTACTCACAGAGTGACATCTGTATTTCGTGGATCTCTTTGCTAGCCTTTTTTCTGTGGAATCTGAGAACAGATATTTGGGATCCCTTTGAAGACTATAGGGCCAAAGGAAATATCCTCCGATAACAAAGAGAAAGAAACTTTCTGGGAAACTTCTTTGTGTTCTGTGAAATCATCTCACAGAGTTACAGCTTTCCCCTCAAGAAGCCTTTCGCTAAGAGAGTTCTTGTGGATTGGCAAAGTCATATTTGGAAGCCCATAGAGGGCTATGGTGAAAAA
>NW_020261257.1:0-474 GCF_003255815.1 Theropithecus gelada
TTCTCTTTGTTATCGGAGGATATTTCTTTGGCCCTATAGTCTTCAAATGGATCCGAAATATCTCTTCTCAGATTCCACAGAAATAAGGCTAGCAAAGAGATCCACGAAATACAGATGTAACACTGTGAGATGAATTAACAGAACACTAAGCAGTTTATCAGAAAGCTTCTTTCCAGATTTCATCTGAGGGTATTTCCTTTTTCACCATAGCCCTCTACGGGCTTCCAAATATCTCTTTGCCAATTCCACAAGAACTGTCTTAGCGAAAGGCTTCTTGAGGGGATAGCTGTAACTCTGTGAGGTGATTTCAAAGAACACAAAGGAGTTTCTCAGAAAGCTTCTTTCTCTTTGTGATCGGAGGATATTTCCTTTGGCCCTATACTCTTCAAAGGGATGCGAAATATCTCTTCTCAGATTCCACAGAAAAAAGGCTAGCAAGGAGATCCACGAAATACAGATGTAACTCTGTGAGAT
>NW_020261257.1:562-1714 GCF_003255815.1 Theropithecus gelada
TTTGAAGACTATAGGGCCAAAGGAAATATCCTCCGATAACAAAGAGAAAAGGCTAGCAAGGAGATCCACGAAATACAGATGTAACTCTGTGAGATGAATTAACAGAACACTAGGCACTTTCTCAGAAAGCTTCTTTCCGTATTTCATCTGAGGATATTTCCTTTTTCACCATAGCCCTCTAAGGGCTTCCAAATATCACTTTGCTAATTCCACAAGAACTCTCTTAGCGAAAGGCTTCTTGAGGGGAAAGCTGTAACTCTGTGAGATGATTTCACAGAACACAAAGAAGTTTCTCAGAAAGCTTCTTTCTCTTTGTTATCGGAGTATATTTCCTTTGGCCCTATAGTCTTCAAAGTTATCTGAAATATCTGTTCTCATATTCCACAGAAATAAGGGTAGCAAGGAGATCCACGAAATACAGATGTAACACTGTGAGATGAATTAACAGAACACTAAGCAGTTTCTCAGAAAGCTTCTTTCCAGATTTCATCTGAGGATATTTCCTTTTTCACCGTAGCCCTCTAAGGGCTTCCAAGTATCACTTTGCCAATTCCACCAGAACTGTCTTAGCCAAAGGCTTCTTTAGGGGAAAGCTGTAACTCTGTGAGATGATTTCACAGAACACAAAGAAGTTTCTCAGATAGCTTCTTTCTCTATGTTATCGGAGGATATTTTTTTTGGCCCTATAGTCTTCAAAGGGATCCGAAATATCTGTTCTCCGATTTCACAGAAATAAGGCTAGCAAAGTGATGCACGAAATACAGATGTAACTCTGTGAGATGAATTAAGAGAACACTAAGCAGTTTCTCAGAAAGCTTCTTTCCAGATTTCATCTGAGGATGATTTCCTTTTTCACCATAGCCCTCTATGGGCTTCCAAATATAAATTTGCCACTTCCACAAGAACTGTCTTAGCGAAAGGCTTCTTAAGGGGAAAGCTGTAACTCTGTGAGATGATTTCACAGAACACAAAGAAGTTTCTCAGAAAGCTCCTTTCTCTTTGTTATCGGAGGATATTTCCTTTGGCCCTATAGTCTTCAAAGGGATCCGAAATATCTGCTCTCAGATTCCACAGAAATAAGGCTAGCAAAGAGATCCACGAAATACAGATATAACTCTGTGAGTGGAAGTCACACATCACAGAGCAGTTTCT
>NW_020261257.1:1750-2071 GCF_003255815.1 Theropithecus gelada
TGTACTCAGATTCCACAGAAATAAGGCTAGCAAAGAGATCCACGAAATACAGATATAACTCTGTGAGTGGAAGTCACACATCACAGAGCAGTTTCTCAGAAAGCTTCTTCCCAGATTTCATCTGAGGATATTTCCTTTTTCATCATAGCCCTCTATGGGCTTTCCAATATCACTTTACCAATTCCACAAGAACTGTCTTAGCAAGAGGCTTCTTGAGGGGAAAGCTGTAACTCTGTGACATGATTTCACAGAACACAAAGAAGTTTCTCAGAAAGCTTCTTTCTCTTTGTTATCGGAGGATATTTCCTTTGGCCCTTTAGT
>NW_020261257.1:2157-3575 GCF_003255815.1 Theropithecus gelada
AATATCTGTTCTCAGATTCCACAGAAATAAGGCCAGCAAAGAGATCCACGAAATACAGATGTAACTCTGTGAGATGAATTAATAGAACACTAAGCAGTTTCTCAGAAAGCTTCTTTCCACATTCCATCTGAGGATATTACCTTTTTCACGGTAGCCCACTATGGGATTCCAAATATCACTTTGCCAATTCCACAAGAACAGTCTTAGCGAAAGGCTTCTTGAGGGAGAAGCTCTAAGTCCGTGAGATGATTTCATAGAACACAAAGAAGTTTCTCAGAAAACTTCTTTCTCTTTGTAATCGGAGGATATTTCCTTTGGTGCAGTAGTCTTCAAAGGGATCCGAAATATCTGTTCTCAGATTCCACAGAAATAAGGCTAGCAAAGACATCCACGAAATACAGATGTAACACTGTGAGACGAATAAACAGAACACTAAGCAGTTTCTCAGAAAGCTTCTTTCCAGATTTCATCTGAGGATAATTTCCTTTTTCACCATAGCCCCCCAAGGGCCTCCAAATATCACTTTGCCAATTCCACAAGAACTGTCTTAGCGAATGGCTTCTTGAGGGAGAAGCTCTAAGTCCGTGAGATGATTTCATAGAACACAAAGAAGTTTCTCAGAAAACTTCTTTCTCTTTGTAATCGGAGGATATTTCCTTTGGCGCAGTAGTCTTCAAAGGGATCCGAAATATCTGTTCTCAGATTTCACAGAAATAAGGCTAGCAAAGAGATGCACGAAATACAGAGGTAACTCTGTGAGATGAATTAACAGAACACTAAGCGGTTTCTCAGAAAGCTTCTTTCCAGATTTCATCTGAGGATATTTCCTTTTTCACCATAGTCTTCTATGGGCTTCCAAATATTACATTGCCAATTCCATCAGAACTGTCTTAGCGAAAGGCTTCTTGCGGGGAAAGCTGTAACTCTGTGAGATGATTTCACAGAACAGAAAGAAGTTTCTCAGAAAGCTTCTTTCTCTTTATTATCGGAGGATATTTCCTTTAGCCCTATAGTCTAAAAAGGGATCCGAAATATCTGTTCTCAGATTCCACAGAAAGAAGGCTAGCAAAGAGATACACGAAATACAGGTGTAACTCTGTGAGTGGAAATCACACATCACAGAGCAGTTTCTCAGAAAGCTTCTTTCCAGATTTCATCTGAGGATATTTCCTTTTTCACCCTAGCCCTCTATGGGCTTCCAAATATCACTTTGCCAATTCCACCAGAACTGTCTTAGCGAAGGGCTTCTGGAGGGGAAAGCTGTAACTCTGTGAGATGATTTCACAGAACACGAAGAAGTTTCTCAGAAAGCTTCTTTCTCTTTGTATCGGAGGATATTTCCTTTGGCCCTATAGTCCTCAAAGGGATCCCAAATATCTATTCTCAGATTCCACAGAAATAAGGCTAGCAAAGACATG
>NW_020261258.1:0-3575 GCF_003255815.1 Theropithecus gelada
AAAAAAAAAAATTGAAAACAGTGACAAAGAAATAACCCTTATCAAAAAATATTGAAAAAAATTGAATGATAACAGATACCTCATCAGAAACCATGGAGGCTGGAGGAAAGTGGAACAACATTTCAAATAAAATTATTTTAATTTAATTTAATTTATTTATTTAGAGACAGAGTCTCATTTTGTTGCCCAGGCTGGGGTGCACTGGCACATTCTTGGCTCATTGTCACCTCCACCTTCCAAGTTCAAGTGATTATCATGCCTCAGCTACCTGAGTAGCTGGGACTACAGGTGTGTGCCACCATACCTGGCCAATTTTTGTATTTTTAGTAGAGATGGGGTTTCACCTTGTTGACCAGGCTGCCAGGCTGGTCTCGAACTCCTGATCCTAGGTGATCTGCCCGCCTTAGCCTCCCGAAGTGCAGGAGCCACCGTGCCTGGTTTTTGTTTTTGTTTTTTTTTTTTGGAGATGGAGTCTGGCTCTGTTGCCAGGCTGAAGCATAGCTGCTTGATCATAGGTCACTGTAACTTTGACCTTCCAGGCTCAAGTGATCTTCCCACTTCAGCCTCCCAAGTATCTTGGAAAACAGCTACTTAGCCATACCTGGTTAATTTTTATTTATTTATTTTTGTTATTTATTTATTTTTTTTGAGACGGAGTCTCACTGTCGCCCAGGCTGGAGTGCAGTGGCACGATCTCGGCTCACTGCAAGCTCCGCCTCCTGGACTCATGCCATTCTCCTGCCTCAGCCTCCCGAGTAGCTGGGACCACAGGCGCCCGCCACCATGCCCGACTAATTTTTTGTATTTTTAGTAGACACGGGGTTTCACCGTGTTAACCAGGATGGTCTCGATCTCCTGACCTCATGATCCACCTGCCCCGGCCTCCCAAAGTGCTGGGATTACAGGCGTGAGTCATCGCACCCGGCCAATTTTTATTTTTAATTTTGTTTGAAGAGGTGAGGTTTTACTATGTTGCCCAGGCTTGTCTTGAACTCCTGGGCTCAAGTGATCCTCCTGCCTTGGTCTCTCAAAGTTCTGGGATTACAGGCATGAACTGCCATACCTGGCAGAGCAATATTTTTAAAGTCCTGAAAAAGAAAAGAACTCTCAACCCAGAAATGGTCAATCCAGCAAAAATATTTTTCAGGAAGGATGAAGGGGGAGCAAAAGAAATTGTAAATATCTAGGTAAATAGGTATTTCTGTCTAAGTTCTTTAAAATGTGTATGATGGTTGAAAGAAAAATACTATTACATTGTGTAGTGGGATTTTTTAAATGTATTTAGATCTAATACCTAGGACAATTACAATATAAAGGCAAGAGGGTAAAGAGACAATATGGTGGTGAGGTTTCTACATGCCACTGGAAGTGGTAAATATTAATTTGACATAGATTATGATAAATTCAGGTATCCACCTATTTTAGGCTGGGTGCTGTGGCTCACACCTGTAATTCCAGTGCTTTGGGAAGTTGAGGCAAGTGGATCACTGAGGCCGGGAGTTCGAGACCAGCCTGGCCAGCCTGGCCTATCTCTACTAAAAATATAAAAATTAGCTGGGAGTGGCTGGGCGCAGTGGCTCACGCCTGTAATCCCAGCACTTCGGGGGGCCGAGGCGGATGGATCACAAGGTCAGGAGATCAAGACCATCCTGGCTAATATGGTGAAACCCCATCTCTACTAAAAATACAAAAAATTAGCTGGGCATAGTGGTATGTGCCTGTAGTCCCAGCTACTTGGGAGGCTGAGGCAGGAGAATGGGGTGAACCTGGGAGGCGGAGCTTGCAGTGAGCCAAGATTGCACCACTGCACTCTAGCCTGGGCGACAGAGCAAGACCCTGTCTCAAAAAAAAAAAAAAAAAACTTTGCCGGGCGTGGTGGCACACACCGTAATCCCAGCAACTCGGGAGGCTGAAGTAGGAGAATTGCTTGAACCCAGGAGACAGAGGTTGCAGTGAGCCGGGATCGCCCCACTGCACTCCAGCCTGGGCAACACAGCAAGATTCTGTCTCAAACAAACAACACACACACACACACAAAAAAAAAAAACAATGAAAAGAAATCTACCTATTTTAGTCCCTAGATAACCCCCACCCCACCCCACCCCGCCCCCCGCGAACACACACACAAAACTCTACTTTTAAAAACCCTAAGCTGGGCACGGTGGCTCACGCCTATAATCCCAGCACTTTGGGAGGCCGGGGCAGGTGGATCACTTTAGGCCAGGAGTTCGAGACCAGCCTGGCCAACATGGCGAAACCCTGTCTCTACGAAAAATACAAAATTAGCCGGGCGTGGTGGCACGTGCCTGTAATCCCAAGTACTTGGGAGGCTGAGGCACAAGAATTGCTTGAACCCAGGAGGTGGAGGTTGCAGTGAGCTAGATTGCACCACTGTGCTCCAGCCTGGGTGACAGAGCAAGACTCTTTCTCAAAAAACAAAACAAAACAACAACAAAAACCTAATAAAGTTAAAATGGAACACTAATATTCAAATAATCAATAAAAAAGCATGAAAAGGAAAGCAGAGAGGGAAAAGGAGAAGAGACAAATAGAAAATAAATAATAGGCCGGGCGCGGTGGCTCAAGCCTGTAATCCCAGCACTTTGGGAGGCCGAGACAGGTGGATCACAAGGTCAGGATATCGAGACCATCCTGGCTAACATGGTGAAACCCCGTCTCTACTAAAAAAAATACAAAAAACTAGCTGAGCGAGGTGGCGGGCGCCTGTAGTCCCAGCTACTTGGGAGGCTGAGGCAGGAGAATGGCATAAACCCGGGAGGCGGAGCTTGCAGTGAGCTGAGATCCGGCCACTGCACTCCAGCCTGGGTGACAGAGTGAGACTCCGTCTCAAAAAATAAATAAAATAAATAAATAAATAAATAATAAAATGGTAGATTGAAATCCAAACATATAATAATTACATTAAATGTAAATAGCATACCAAAAAACCAAAAAACCACCCAAAACACCCCCAGGTATGTGTAGAAACCCTGTCTCTACTAAAAATACAAAAATTAGCCGGGCGTGGTGGCATGTGCCTGTAATCCCTGCTACTCAAGAGGCTGAGACAGGAAAATTGCTTGAACCTGGGAGGTGGAGGTTGCAGTGAGCCAAGATTGCACCACTGCACTCCAGCCTGGGTGACAGAGTGAGACTCTGCCTCAAAAAAAAAAAAAAAAAAAAAAATTCAAACTGACCCAATTAAAATTTGTAGAACACTTCCTTCCACTAATGCAGAATACAGATTCTCCTCAAGTGCCCATAGAACATTCACAAATATATATTATACCCTAGGTTATGAATCAAACCTTGAAACATTTAAAAAACTGGAACTCAAAGTATATGCTCTGACTATAGCAATATTAAATTAGAAATAGATAACAGCCGGGCTTGGTGGCTCATGCCTGTAATCCCAGCACTCTGGGAGGCCTAGGCAGGCAGATCACCTGAGGTCGGGAGTTCAAGACCAGCCTGACCAACATGGAGAAACCCCATCTCTACTAAAAATACAAAATTAGCTGGGCACGGTGGCGCATGCCTGTAATCCCAGCTACTTGGGAGGCTGAGGCAGGAGA
>NW_020261259.1:0-3575 GCF_003255815.1 Theropithecus gelada
CCTCAGAATCTCTAAGCAATATATGTGTTTCTCAAACCTAAAGATGTCCAGCATCATAATTTGTAAAGATTAGGAAAGGAATGCATAGACAGGAAGTTGAAGATGGTAAAGGAAGTTGTGTTAAATTCAATCAAGAAGTATGGGGATGCCCCCTGCTTAGTGGTAGAAAAAAACAGAAGACGGGTGAAAATTATTTGAAGCTGTCCTCTAAGAAAGCAATCACAACTTTCTTACTCCATTGTTACGATCACTTTACCAAAAGCGTGCATGCTGGGATTGACTCACTATGTTTTACTGAGACTATAACGCTAAAGTTGCTTAATAAGAGATTTGCTACAACAACAACAACAAAACCTTATTTTAACCTAGTAGAGTATCAAGATCCATGTTTTTACAATTATTTAGTTCAAGAAGCTTCTTCCTTGGGTTTAAATGATCATTTACCAAATTAATGGAATTTAATAAAGTACCCAAGAATGTTCCCTTTTGGACACACAAATTTAAAGAGACCGATATTGTTTGGATCTGTGTCCCCACCAAATCTCATGTCAAATTTTAATCCCCAGTTTTCGAGGTGAGGCCTGGTGAGAGGTGATGGGATCATGGGGCAGATAGTCCCCATGGTGATGTCATTGCAATAATAAGTGAATTCTCGAGAAATACCGTTGTTTAAAACTGTGCAGCACCTCCCCTCCCTCTCTCTTTCTTCTGCTCCTGCCATGTAAGAGGCCTTACTTCCCACTTTGCCTTCCGCCATGATTGGAAGCTTCCTGAGGCCTTCGCAGAAGCCACAGCCACTATACTTCCTGTACAGCCTGCAGAACTGTGAGCCAATTAAGCTTTTCTTTATAAATTGCTCAGTCTCAGGTATTTCTTTATAACAAGGCCAGAATGCACTAATATAGAGACATTTTCCTTTCTACTCTAAGCAAGGCAGATGAATTCAAAGATGAGTGAATCAGAAAATCATCAGTGATGGCTTTTCTGGCTTTATTAGGCACATTGGTGACCTACAGACAGAAATGCTTACCTTGGGTGACAACTACAAAGCGAACAGGTCATGAGAATTCAGTTTATCTATAATTCAGGGTATTATTCTCCTCTGTAAATGGTAGCTTCTAAGAATAAACGATATTACACTTTTGGATTTTAATAAAGATTTCATTTACCTGGTAAGACAGACAAATGGCAGGACACCTAGAGCTAAAATCCAGAGAGCCTGGCCCTGCTCTGGGGTTCTGGACACACAGTGGTGCTCTTGAGAATGATTTGTCATCTTAGGCAAGGTTGGTATTCAGTAAATCCAGGGTGACTTTCAATTCATTCCAAAAATTAAAAATTTTCATTCAATGGAAAACAAGGACATCAACATGCAGTTTGTCAGTCCTGAGATTCGTCATGATTAAAATGTTGAGATGATGCCAACAGTGTTTTGTAAGTTAACTTAAGTGTTTGTCAAGCCCTTAGCAACTTCTTTTGAGAACATTTTTAAAAGTGTGACGCATAATTCCTCATCCTAAGAATCTTACCAGTATGTTTAATGAAAGTAATTCGGGATACCCAAAAATGCATTATGTAAATTAACCGGTTTCTCAGTTTCTGTAGAATCTCTCCTTTAGAAAACTTGGCACTCTGTAAATCTCTGACCTGTTCTAATGGGCAGAAATGCCTCCTAAACCTTGGAAGGTAGAAAGGAACATGGCAGAGAATAATTTTAAGGACGTCACAGTTTCTGAAACGGCCTTGACTCAGCCCGTATGATGTTTGTCCCACCCCCAAAGCATCCTTTCCCCTCTTGTAACTTAAGATTTCTCACATTCATGGAAAATTCGACATTTATCTTAAGTGGTTCCCCTGTGAGAATACGAAAGTATTTTCTACCTTTGGAAAAAATAAGAAAATAGCCACACAGAAACATGATTACTTCACATTTAAGACCCCAAACATCATTTCACTCTCTATATTAAAACATTGTCTTCCACACTTTAAATACATATACTAAAATAAGAAAATATTTTTAAAAGAACCAAAGACACTTTGGGAGGCCGAGGCGGGCGGATCACAAGGTCAGGAGATCGAGACCACGGTGAAACCCCGTTTCTACTAAAAATACAAAAAAAATTAGCCGGGCGCGGTGGCGGGCGCCTGTAGTCCCAGCTACTCAGGAGGCTGAGGCAGGAGAATGGCGTGAACCCGGGAGGCGGAGCTTGCAGTGAGCCGAGATTGCGCCACTGCACTCCAGCCTGGGCGACAGAGCGAGACTCTGTCTCAAAAAAAAAAAAAAAAAAAAAAAAAAAAGAACCAAAGAAATGGGAGAGTGTTTTAGTTTTATTTTCAATATTATGAAAACCGGTACCTTGTAACAATAATGTAAGAAATACAGCCACTGAGGCTGGGTGCATTGGCTCACACCTGTAATCCCAGCACTTTGGGAAGCTAAGATATGCTTAAACCAATAAAGGGTATCTATCAAAAATAGATATCTAAAAAAAATAGATCACTTGAAGCCAGAAGTTCGAGACCACCCCAGGCAAAATGGGGAAAGCACATCTCAAGGCCTCCCAGAGGTGGGATCAGCACTTTCACCTGCCCCCAGCTCCACCTCCAGCAGATCTAGAGAAGCTCGATGAGCAGCTGGGGGAGCCCACAACTTAGGGTTTCCTTTGTTTCTGTTACTGTTTACGTCTCAAGTCACTGGGGCATCCTCGGAGCTTGCCTTGACTTCACCGCAGTAGGACAGGTCTCGCTGCTCCCAGGGAAGAACCCCTCCTGGGGCCTGGCATAAGACGCCTGGGACACAGTGGCATCATTTCATCCCGTCTGGGATTCAAGTGGCTCTCAAGAGTGGAGCTACCTGGAATGCTTTTGACAGCCAGTTACAGCTTTATTTGCAACCTGGGCACCCACACCATTTGTAGTGCCTCAAAACAATGTAATGTGGGATTATGGGCTTTAGCTCTTGACTGTGCTAGGGGCCCAGATACCCAGAACCTTCCTAACATGCACACTTCTGAATTGGAAAGCACCTGTGCCCTCAGTGTTGCAGGCAGGATTTGTGGAACTGGACGGGATACTTCTCACATTATGACCTAACACTTGCACCCCCCACCCCCGTGTCCTGGCATGGGCAGCTCTGCCAAGAGGCTCTCTTTACAGGGGGAGAAGACCTTCTATCTCATCAGGCTGACCTCGGCCAACATCTCCCTGGATGAGCTCTGGTGTCTGCCTTTAACCACAGCTAAGATGTTCTTTGCCGACCAGGTCCACAAATGCTACAAGTGCATCATCAAGCAGGGCCAGGCTTTCTTCATCCCCTCAGGTGAGTGCGGGCAGCTTTGGGGATCCTGTCCTAGGGCTTGCCGGCCCTTATCAAGGTTACTGCCCTGTCCCTCATGTTGTGTCCCCACCGTGGGGTCTTTTGGCATCCCTGGCATGCCTGCTCCCTTGTCCAGATCTTAACGCCACCCGAGCCCAGTCCCTGCAGAGGGGCCAGCAGTGGGGCTTGTGTTGTCTGGTCAGCATGGGCACTCCTTACCACCGAGGCCACCTTGCAGCTGCACAGCAAGGCAGCCCCC
>NW_020261260.1:0-3572 GCF_003255815.1 Theropithecus gelada
TTCATGTGGAAGTGAAGGAACGAGGACTGGATCAATCCCATTTGAAGGGGTGCCTCACTGCAGCCCGCACTGTCCTACAATGACACTGTAAGGATACTGCTTTGAGATGTATCAACAGCTTTAAGTAAATGTATTTTCCGGGGCCTGGAAGACCTGACGTTCTGTGTCATGATGAAAATCTGTCAGGTTTCTTCATTTTAAAAATGATAAAACCGCAGGTTCACAAAGTTACATGGCTTACTTGAGGTCACACAGGGATGAGTTTTCAGCACTGCCAATAAAAGCAATCACAGTCATTATTCAGTCATTATTGATAGGATCCACATAATTCAGTAAATATTCACATAATTATTTAGTAGATATTCACTGACCAATTCATACAAGGCATTTTGCTCAAAACTGTGCTCATATTTGGACGTTGTATCTTTACCATAATCCTTAAGGTAATGCTATTATCCATACGTAACAGGTAAGAAATCTGAAGAAGAGGGATAGCAAAGCATGTATGTGGACATATTTTCATTTTTTGGTTTTTGTGATGCTAGAAGAATGACCAGAATGAATCACAGGAAGAATATACATACCTGGATTATTACCCAGGACAGAGGTGTGCCCTCCTAGAGTACTGGAACCAAAATTCTCAAGTGTCTGAAACCTTGCTTTAACATTATGGGAAATAACCTCTATCACCTGGAATTTCCCTGAAACTTTGGAATATACAAGAGAAGTATGAGACTTGGGTCTTCCCTTGGCTGTGTTTAATTCACTCTTCTATGGAATACCAATGATTCTCACTAAGACTTTTGCCTTTTTATAACCACAGTGTATGTTTTATGGAGATGATTTTACACTTTGCTCTATTTAGAAAGAATAAATATGAGCAATGGTTTAGGTGTTATGCCTTGGACTTAATATTTTTCTGATTCCTGTTTTGAGATTAAATTCTCATGGAAATAGAAAAATACTTATGATTTCTCATAAGGCCAAGTTTGTTATTAGTTTGAGTTTTTGAAGTTGAAGCACAAACCTTAGATTTGTGCACACAATTTGGGTACCCACTGATAGCACTGACCTTACAGTTGATGGGATGATTCTTTGTGTTTTGCTGATGAAGAAAGTGAGGCACAGAGAGTCTGTAACTTGTCCACGTTCCCCTTGCTGTAAGTCCTGGAGCTAGATCTCAGGTGGAGCAGCCTCTTCCCCACTCCCTTCTCACATTTTCCAATCCAGCTGGGTCAGTTCCTTCCAAGTACATGTTTTGCTCCCTCATACCTCATTTCTGAAAAAAGGAAAACTTCTGGAATTTAAATTCTTTCATCTAATACATTTCCTCACAACATGCTGCCAGCATCACATTCTGGTCACTTACTATTAAAGTGAATGCTTTTTTTTTTTTCTTTTTTTTTTTCTTTCCTTTTTGAGGCAGGGTCTTGCTCTATCACCCAGGCTGGAGTGCATCGGTGATTATAGATCACTGCAACCTCGAAATCCTGGGCTCAAGCGATCTTCCTACCTCAGCTTTCCAAGTAGTTGGAACTCTAGGCGCACATCAGCATTTCTGGCTAATTTTTTATTTTTCATAGAGACAAGGTCTTGCTATGTTGCTCAGGCTGGTTTTGAACTTCTGGCCTCAAGCGATCCTCCCACCTAGGCCTCCAAAAGTGCTGGGATTACAGGAGTGAGCCACTGAGCCTGGCCTGAAATGTTTTTTTTTTCCTTTTTTTTTTCTTTTTTTTTAATGAAAATACAGGACATGGGGCCGGGCGCGGTGGCTCAAGCCTGTAATCCCAGCACTTTGGGAGGCCGAGACGGGCGGATCACGAGGTCAGGAGATCGAGACCATCCTGGCGAACACCGTGAAACCCCGTCTCTACTAAAAAATACAAAAAACTAGCCGGGCGCGGTGGCGGGTGCCTGCAGTCCCAGCTACTCGGGAGGCTGAGGCAGGAGAATGGCGTAAACCTGGGAGGCGGAGCTTGCAGTGAGCTGAGATCCGGCCACTGCACTCTAGCCCGGGCGACAGAGCGAGACTCCGTCTCAAAAAAAAAAATAAAGAAAAGAAAAGAAAATACAGGACATGGAGATGTGGAAAGACACTTTGCTTTATTACTGTTATCATTATTTCTATAGTATAATTCATATATCACAAAATTCACCATTTTAACCACACATTTCAGTCTTTTACCATATTCCAAAAGTTTCACAACCATCACCACTACCTCATTCCAGAATATTTTCATAATGCCAAAAAGCATGCCTGTACCTACGGGCAGTCACTCTTCAATTCCCCCCTTTTTGCTGTCTCTGACAACCACTAATCTACTTTCTCTAGATATAGATGTACTTGTTCTGGGCACTTCCTCTATATGGAATAACAAACTGTGGCATTTTTCATCTGTTTTTTAGCATACTGTTCTCAAGTTTCATCCTTCGTAACCTGCATCAGTACATGAACTTTTATGGCCCAATAATATGCCACTATATGGTTACACCACATTTTGTTTATTCATCAACTGATGGTGGTTTAAGATGTTTCCACTTTTTAACTATTAAGAATAATGCTGCTATGAACAGCTTTGTACAAGTTTTTGAGTGAACACCTGTTTTTCATTTTCTTGGTTATAAGCCTAGGAGTGCAACTGCTGCATCATATGTCACCTTATGTTTAACTTTTTTTTTGTTGTTAAACTTTTTGAGGAACTCACACACTGTTCACCAAATTCAGTAGCTATGCCATTTTACATTCCCAACAGTAACATATGAGAATTCCATATTCTCCATAACTTTCCAAACATATATTGTCTTTATTTTTTTCTTAAGTCATAGTACTGGGTGGGAAGTGGTATCTCATTTTGGTTTAAATTTACATTTTCCTAATGATGAAAAACATTGAACATCTTAGCATGTGCTTCTTGGCCATTTGTGTGTTTCCTCAGAGAAACCTCTACTCACAGCTTTCTTCCCATTGTTAAATTTGGTTGTCATTTTTTGCTCAGTTATATGAATTCCTTATACACTCTAGGTATTAGACCTGTGTCAAATATATAATTTGGAAATAGTTCTCCCATTATGTGGATTATCTTTTCACTTCCTTGACACTGTCCTTTGAAGCATATAAGTTTTTATTTTAATGAAGTCCATTTCTCCATCTATTTTTGGATTGTTTGTGCCTACTTAAAAAATGTCTAATCCAAAGTCACAAAGATTTGTACCTCTTTTCTTCAAGACATCGTTTTTTGAAGGAGAACTTTCCTGGGTTGTAGAGGAGGGTGGACATGGTTTATTTATGCCTCCTGTCCATTACCGATGTTTCTCCTGATTGTTATTCATAGGCTCACCACCCCTCCATGGAGCATCCATGGCCTGTAACAGAGCTCTGGGGACTGATATCCTTCCACTGACTTTGGCGCTGGTGAGAGCCCTGGTCGTGTGGTTCAGCTTGGCCTTAACCCGACCCACTTGCACATATTCCTCAGGCCCTTTAGAGTTGAAGCTGAGAGCCTCTCTGAGAACACTTGCCAGCCCATGCTGTTCTAAGGCTGGAGCAAACTTCCTCTGTCTATTCCAGACAG
>NW_020261261.1:0-3572 GCF_003255815.1 Theropithecus gelada
GGCCTCTTCTTTTGTATGTCACTGATTGTTTTTCTCTCTGGAGACTTTAAAAACTTGATTTCCAAAATGTGGATGAACTTTGGAGTTGGTATTTTCCATCTGTTTTGCTAGACTCATCAGTATTAAATTAAATCTGTTGTTAAATCAGTATTAAATTAAATGAAATCTATTGGATGTGTGCATCGCATTTTGTTTATTCATCCATTGATAGACATTTGGGTTGTTTCCACCTTTTAGGAATTATAACTAGTGCTATTGTGAACATTTGTGTATAGGTATTTATTTGAATACTTACTTTCAATTATTTTGAGTATATACCTACGAGTAGAATTGCTGGATCATATGGTGATTCTGTATGTTAACTTTTTAAGGAACTGCCAAACCATTCTCCATAGTGGCTGTACCATTTTACACTAGAAACAGGATTTTACCATTGGTCTGTTATTTACTGAGACTCTTAAGTGTCAGGGAATCTTGCCAAACCCTTTCCATATACCATTTCCTATAATTCTCGCCAAATCCATGAGGTAAGTAATACTACTCACTTTGCCAGTGGGGAAACAAAGGTTAGGTAGCCCAAGTGCATACAAACTCTAAGTTGAGAATTCTGCTTTTCTAGTAGATAGTAGCCTTAAAGATCCTCCAGCCCAGCATTGCTGTATGTGCAACACACTCCACTGGGGTTAGGCAAGGTCATTTTGGGTGGCTCATAGACACAGCATTACGTAACCTGGAGTCACAGAGCAGGGAAGTTGTTCTCTCATTGGTGTCAGTATGCCGTAGCACCCTTCCAACACTTCATAGTGCCTCCTACCCCATTTCCTTTTTCTGTAGAACAGGCGTCTATGCTTTGCGTAGCATCAACATCTGGTTAGAATGTAACCATATCGTGTTCTCTTCATGGTATTCATTTTTTTCTGGTAATCTTCTGTTTATGACAAGTAATATTATTTTATATTTATGGTAGTATGCAAAGTTTTATTTTAAAATACAATTATTTGAATTAAAAAGTATTTCACTGGAAAGAAAAACAGTTCCTACTGTAAGTTAAGCTTGCTTACTTTGAGTTTAACTCAGCACATATATTTTCAATGTCCACAGTGTGATTAGTCCTGTACTAGTCATGGGGAAATACCAAGACGGCCATAACTGGGGCTTTGCTCCGGAGGACCATGGTAGGGACACTCTGCAGAGAGAGATGCTGAGTAGTGCGCACAGGTAGAGATGTTTACCCTGGGGCTGTGGTAACACTGAGGGGCACCCCTGGGCTGGGATAAGGACCGGGATGTAGGGGAAGTATTAGGCTGTGTATGTGAATCCAGACCGATTCTAATAATGATATGTATTTACTAAATTTTAAAAATTGATATTTTGCATTTAGATAAATGCCATTATCTCATGTATCCATTGCTATCCATAGCTATTGTTTTGGTTGAAGAAATTGAGAGAATATTATTAAGGTCTTTGATAGTTTGTTCACTTAGTTGTCATCAGATATTTATTGGTAGCCCTAAGTGGGTGAACTCAAAGTACATCATGGGAACAGACACGTACCAGGTATTTGGATGCAGTGTGAGGAGTGCTGGGTCAAGATCTATGGACCATACTCTGGGAACACCTGAAGCTGCATGGGGTGGGGAATAGGTGCCCCTAGACCTGGATCTTGCCGTAGGAGTTTGCTGGGTCTGGGGAGAGAGGTATGTGTTCTTGGGGAGCTGGTAGAGTGTGCTTTTCAAGTTCAATTAGATTGTAAAGGGGTCTTTGTGAATTTTACAGAGTTTTTCACATTTTCAGTTTACACATGATTATGAGCATAGAATCTAGCTTTCTTCCCTTCTTGCTTCCAAATTTTCCTTTCATCTTTGTTCTGCTTTGGTGCTTTGATGGATCAATTCAGAAAGCCACAGGGCTGCCGCTTAAAGGCTGGCTGGATCTTGTTTGATTTATTTTTTTTTAAGAAGAGAAACTGTTTCTTCATACTTGGAGCAAGGGCTCAGGCTTCCAGAGTGAAAAAAATTCATAATCTATCCATGTTTCCAGAGAGAATGGAAGTGCAGTATGTCTGTAAACACTGTTTTGATAAGTAGACTTTTTAAAATTGGTGTATGATTTCTATTAACCTTATTTTCTTCTATATCAGAGTGCATCATGCAATTATAGCACCTCTATGGCAGTTAAGTTTATATATAAAGAATTAATATTTTGCTTTGCAGTCTACATTGCTGATGAGTTTTGCCTTTGGAGATAGGAACTTGCCAAAAATCTAAAGTAATATTCAGGCAATATACTCAACACTGAGCATTTATTCTGGTGTGTTTAACCTGGTGAAGGACGACAGGGAAATAAGTAAAGAAGTGAAGTTTTGAATAAAAACTGACTGCCTTGCCCTGTATTTCCTTTTCCCTCTATCATCTTTCCATATTATAACTTTTGGTTAAATCAGCTTTCGGTGTTTACATTGATATAACTATAAAATAACTGTCTGTAGTTGAGTGATGGACTGTAAGCATATTTCCTTACTCTACAGCTTTCTGTTATCCAGGAGTTGATAACTGCCCGTTATTTCACTTTTTTTTTTTTTTTTTTTTTGAGACGGAGTCTCGCTCTGCTGCCCAGGCTGGAGTGCAGTGGCCCGATCTCAGCTCACTGCAAGCTCCGCCTCCCGGGTTCACGCCATTCTCCTGCCTCAGCCTCCCGAGTAGCTGGGACTACAGATGCCCGCCACCGCGCCCGGCTAGTTTTTTGTATTTTTTAGTAGAGACGGGGTTTCACCGTGTTAGCCAGGATGGTCTCGATCTCCTGACCTCGTGATCCGCCCGTCTCGGCCTCCCAAAGTGCTGGGATTACAGGCTTGAGCCACCGCGCCTGGCCGTTATTTCACTTTTTAAGAAATGTATACATCACCAGTTTATCCTCAAGCTCTGATAGAACTGTGCAATTCCTCTCAAGATGGTGGAACCCATTAGTTAATCAGACTCGGAGTGAACGTTTTTCATGTTCGTGGATGACCATCATCTTTTGAATAGCCTTTCTGTGTCTAGGGAGATGTCCACACGTAAAAAGCTCTGCCTCCATAATTTAGAATTCAGAACTCAAATTCACAGCCTCTCTTGCAGCCAGGGATGCATTCAGGTGGCTTAAATTCTTTTAATTAGACCAGCCATACTAGACTTTGATTTGGAAGTAAGCACTTTGCATGTTGCTCTTTAAATTTTGTGTGGCTTTCAGCAGCAGTGGTGATCTCCTGGTCAGAGCTGGAATCCCTCTGGGAGGCCCCTGCCGCATTCTGCATTCTGTGCTTTATTACCCTCCTGGCCTGCTGCGTATGCCGAGAAAAGCATCCCTTAACTGCCATTCTTGGAATTACTTTGACCTCAAACCCTGTTTTATGAATTCCGTGTCTTGTCTTTATGTAATCCCTCGTTTTAGTAGGGTTCATTCTGTAGTAGCTTTGTAGGAAGGGTGCAGGAGAGGTGGGTGCCTCTGCTTGTCAGAAAGGTGGCCTTCATGGGTGGATTGGCTGAATGTAGAATTCTAGATTGGATATAATTTTCCCTCAAAAGCTGTTGTTC
>NW_020261262.1:0-3572 GCF_003255815.1 Theropithecus gelada
GAACAACAGCTTTTGAGGGAAAATTATATCCAATCTAGAATTCTACATTCAGCCAATCCACCCATGAAGGCCACCTTTCTGACAAGCAGAGGCACCCACCTCTCCTGCACCCTTCCTACAAAGCTACTACAGAATGAACCCTACTAAAACGAGGGATTACATAAAGACAAGACACGGAATTCATAAAACAGGGTTTGAGGTCAAAGTAATTCCAAGAATGGCAGTTAAGGGATGCTTTTCTCGGCATACGCAGCAGGCCAGGAGGGTAATAAAGCACAGAATGCAGAATGCGGCAGGGGCCTCCCAGAGGGATTCCAGCTCTGACCAGGAGATCACCACTGCTGCTGAAAGCCACACAAAATTTAAAGAGCAACATGCAAAGTGCTTACTTCCAAATCAAAGTCTAGTATGGCTGGTCTAATTAAAAGAATTTAAGCCACCTGAATGCATCCCTGGCTGCAAGAGAGGCTGTGAATTTGAGTTCTGAATTCTAAATTATGGAGGCAGAGCTTTTTACGTGTGGACATCTCCCTAGACACAGAAAGGCTATTCAAAAGATGATGGTCATCCACGAACATGAAAAACGTTCACTCCGAGTCTGATTAACTAATGGGTTCCACCATCTTGAGAGGAATTGCACAGTTCTATCAGAGCTTGAGGATAAACTGGTGATGTATACATTTCTTAAAAAGTGAAATAACGGCCAGGCGCGGTGGCTCAAGCCTGTAATCCCAGCACTTTGGGAGGCCGAGACGGGCGGATCACGAGGTCAGGAGATCGAGACCATCCTGGCTAACACGGTGAAACCCCGTCTCTACTAAAAAATACAAAAAACTAGCCGGGCGCGGTGGCGGGCATCTGTAGTCCCAGCTACTCGGGAGGCTGAGGCAGGAGAATGGCGTGAACCCGGGAGGCGGAGCTTGCAGTGAGCTGAGATCGGGCCACTGCACTCCAGCCTGGGCAGCAGAGCGAGACTCCGTCTCAAAAAAAAAAAAAAAAAAAAAGTGAAATAACGGGCAGTTATCAACTCCTGGATAACAGAAAGCTGTAGAGTAAGGAAATATGCTTACAGTCCATCACTCAACTACAGACAGTTATTTTATAGTTATATCAATGTAAACACCGAAAGCTGATTTAACCAAAAGTTATAATATGGAAAGATGATAGAGGGAAAAGGAAATACAGGGCAAGGCAGTCAGTTTTTATTCAAAACTTCACTTCTTTACTTATTTCCCTGTCGTCCTTCACCAGGTTAAACACACCAGAATAAATGCTCAGTGTTGAGTATATTGCCTGAATATTACTTTAGATTTTTGGCAAGTTCCTATCTCCAAAGGCAAAACTCATCAGCAATGTAGACTGCAAAGCAAAATATTAATTCTTTATATATAAACTTAACTGCCATAGAGGTGCTATAATTGCATGATGCACTCTGATATAGAAGAAAATAAGGTTAATAGAAATCATACACCAATTTTAAAAAGTCTACTTATCAAAACAGTGTTTACAGACATACTGCACTTCCATTCTCTCTGGAAACATGGATAGATTATGAATTTTTTTCACTCTGGAAGCCTGAGCCCTTGCTCCAAGTATGAAGAAACAGTTTCTCTTCTTAAAAAAAAATAAATCAAACAAGATCCAGCCAGCCTTTAAGCGGCAGCCCTGTGGCTTTCTGAATTGATCCATCAAAGCACCAAAGCAGAACAAAGATGAAAGGAAAATTTGGAAGCAAGAAGGGAAGAAAGCTAGATTCTATGCTCATAATCATGTGTAAACTGAAAATGTGAAAAACTCTGTAAAATTCACAAAGACCCCTTTACAATCTAATTGAACTTGAAAAGCACACTCTACCAGCTCCCCAAGAACACATACCTCTCTCCCCAGACCCAGCAAACTCCTACGGCAAGATCCAGGTCTAGGGGCACCTATTCCCCACCCCATGCAGCTTCAGGTGTTCCCAGAGTATGGTCCATAGATCTTGACCCAGCACTCCTCACACTGCATCCAAATACCTGGTACGTGTCTGTTCCCATGATGTACTTTGAGTTCACCCACTTAGGGCTACCAATAAATATCTGATGACAACTAAGTGAACAAACTATCAAAGACCTTAATAATATTCTCTCAATTTCTTCAACCAAAACAATAGCTATGGATAGCAATGGATACATGAGATAATGGCATTTATCTAAATGCAAAATATCAATTTTTAAAATTTAGTAAATACATATCATTATTAGAATCGGTCTGGATTCACATACACAGCCTAATACTTCCCCTACATCCCGGTCCTTATCCCAGCCCAGGGGTGCCCCTCAGTGTTACCACAGCCCCAGGGTAAACATCTCTACCTGTGCGCACTACTCAGCATCTCTCTCTGCAGAGTGTCCCTACCATGGTCCTCCGGAGCAAAGCCCCAGTTATGGCCGTCTTGGTATTTCCCCATGACTAGTACAGGACTAATCACACTGTGGACATTGAAAATATATGTGCTGAGTTAAACTCAAAGTAAGCAAGCTTAACTTACAGTAGGAACTGTTTTTCTTTCCAGTGAAATACTTTTTAATTCAAATAATTGTATTTTAAAATAAAACTTTGCATACTACCATAAATATAAAATAATATTACTTGTCATAAACAGAAGATTACCAGAAAAAAATGAATACCATGAAGAGAACACGATATGGTTACATTCTAACCAGATGTTGATGCTACGCAAAGCATAGACGCCTGTTCTACAGAAAAAGGAAATGGGGTAGGAGGCACTATGAAGTGTTGGAAGGGTGCTACGGCATACTGACACCAATGAGAGAACAACTTCCCTGCTCTGTGACTCCAGGTTACGTAATGCTGTGTCTATGAGCCACCCAAAATGACCTTGCCTAACCCCAGTGGAGTGTGTTGCACATACAGCAATGCTGGGCTGGAGGATCTTTAAGGCTACTATCTACTAGAAAAGCAGAATTCTCAACTTAGAGTTTGTATGCACTTGGGCTACCTAACCTTTGTTTCCCCACTGGCAAAGTGAGTAGTATTACTTACCTCATGGATTTGGCGAGAATTATAGGAAATGGTATATGGAAAGGGTTTGGCAAGATTCCCTGACACTTAAGAGTCTCAGTAAATAACAGACCAATGGTAAAATCCTGTTTCTAGTGTAAAATGGTACAGCCACTATGGAGAATGGTTTGGCAGTTCCTTAAAAAGTTAACATACAGAATCACCATATGATCCAGCAATTCTACTCGTAGGTATATACTCAAAATAATTGAAAGTAAGTATTCAAATAAATACCTATACACAAATGTTCACAATAGCACTAGTTATAATTCCTAAAAGGTGGAAACAACCCAAATGTCTATCAATGGATGAATAAACAAAATGCGATGCACACATCCAATAGATTTCATTTAATTTAATACTGATTTAACAACAGATTTAATTTAATACTGATGAGTCTAGCAAAACAGATGGAAAATACCAACTCCAAAGTTCATCCACATTTTGGAAATCAAGTTTTTAAAGTCTCCAGAGAGAAAAACAATCAGTGACATACAAAAGAAGAGGCC
>NW_020261263.1:0-9273 GCF_003255815.1 Theropithecus gelada
GGTGGCGGATACGTGGGGACATGGTTCTGTGTGACACCGCGGTGGCGGATACGTGGGGACACGGTTCTGTGTGACACCGCGGCGGTGGATATGCCATCAGACATTTGTGAAAACCTACGGCATATCTGGCACTAAGAATGAGCCCTGGGTGGCACCAGGTGGAGAACCAACACCTCCCAATCTCCATATCTGCCAGGCACCGTCTCACAGCAAGCGCACGAGCAGATTAGAGCTTCATGGTTGTTCTGAAAACTCAATATGGAAAACCGATCAGATATGAAATCCGCTCATGCTGTTATACAAAATTTCAACTTTCCGTTTCTCAAAAGAGAAAAGGAAGGAAATTTCATTAAATTTAACTGTTACAGATTTTTGAATAGTCTAAAATTTATCATCTATTTATACAACTATCTCGAACTTTAAGGAGTTACCTCTTCAAATTCTAAATCACAAATTTCCTTACAGCCACTTCAAGCTTAAAACCTGACATGAAATTTATACTCAGGGAAGCAAGTTCAAGTTTCCTATTAAAATGTCTTAAGACTTTATTTGGAACAGCTGTACAATTATTCAGGATTTAATATTTTCCCTAACACTCAGTATTTTCTTCGCCTAACAGAGAACATTTCATAAACGTCGATCACAGTCCCACAGGTGACTTCCTGGCTCTTTTGTGCAGAACACGCACCACACTCAAGGGCCGCCCGCGTGGAGGCGCCGCTCTGGGCCGGCTTTCCAGCAGACCGCCATCGCCGTGGGCAGGGCCGGGGACCCGCCGGGCAGCAGAGTTTGGGAGCTGCTCCAGTCAGGGCTCCAAGGACACGGCTGGTGCTGACGGAGGCTGGAGCCGAGGACAGGACAGGGCCCTTGGAGTCCCCGCAGTGGGGTCCCCGCTGCTGCATGGGGGCAGGCCAACATTGAGGCAGGCAGAGAAAAGTTCCATTTTAAGCTATTGGTGTGGATGTGCTGGTGCTGGGACCCGCCTCCAACACGTGAGGGCGAATGTGTGGAGCATGGCTGGGCAGAGATGCGGCTGGGGGTGCCGGCCCACTGCCCCCGTGGGCGATCCCAGAGCCTGGGGTAATTCTGCTGCTCCTCCAGGAACGGGGGACCCCTTGCTCTTCTGCGCCAGAGAGAACTGGCCGCATCTCCCCTGCATGCTCTGTTCACTCAGCTTCCCTCGGGAGAAGGGTTTGGGTCCTCTTTGTTAAAAAGGTCTTTTAGGACACATGGGGCGGGAGCAGAAACACATCAACCTGCCGACAACAGCAGAGACCACACGGCCAGACCAGGTGGAGCACCAGGGGCCACGGTCCTGAAGGCTGCACGCGACCCGGCCCCGCCCGTCGCCAGGCCCCACGCAGACAGCGACCACCCCACCCTCCTCCCGTCCTCGTCGCCCCTAGGCCAGACGCGGCAGCAGAGGTCCCTGTTGTCGCTGCCCCTGCAGGGCCATCTACATCTCCGGGCTGGTTTAAAGAGGCCTTGCGGAGCCTCATGAACACCCCTATGAAGTTGGAGGGGACTCAGCCAAGAGCACAAGGGGCCACCTTGGTCCCAGCAGGACCCGCCACACGCAGAATCGTCCTCAGGGAGAAACCGCGGCGGAGCGGGGGGAAGGTCCCCAGCCTTTCCCGGAGGCCTCCAGAAAGCATCAAGGCCTCATTCAGCTGCCCCTGTCCCCAACCCCCCCACCCCCAGCACGTCACTCCCTGCACATTTTGTGCCCCTATAAACTGTAGAATCTTCTGCTTTCTTTGGGTATCAACTTGTACACCTATTTTTGTTTTCTGTCCAATTCATCTTACATTCTTGCTTGTGGCAAAATCGGGACTGAGGTGGGCCCCGTTCACCTCCCGCTTCTCTGGACAGGAGGAACTCCCTGGCCGGCGTCTGGTCATCCTGCGGCCTCCTCAGACTGCAGACCCCGGGGAACCCACAGGCGGGTTGGATGGTGAAGCTGCCTCTTCCCTCAGCCCTGCAAATAACCTAGTTAGTACAGGAAACGATCACCCGGGGCTGGAATGCTGCCGGGTAACAGTGCCTTTCCTCTGCTGCCACGTCGCCGTATCTTGACGACAGCACTGGGACCCCTGGGGTCCTCTACCCACTGAGGACGCCTCCCTCCCTAGCCAGCCTCCATCGAAAACCCCCCAGGAAAGGTCCCACACCCAGCGGAGACAGCCCGAGCCTGGAGGTCCCGTGAGAGCCGCATCCTGTGGACGGAGACTTGTCACACCCGCTGCCTCTCGAGCTGTGGTCAGGGGAGGGTGCCGTCGGAATGCAGGAGTGTGTGCTTTTGGACAAGGGCCGTGGCCTCGAGGTGCAGCCTCACGCCCGCCACACTGCGGGACTGATGCTGGGAGGAGCGGACGTGAGCCGAGGCTGCTGGCTGGGAGGGTCCTGGTGGCGGCCACAGCCTAGCACCTACCTGCAGCTCTCAGGCGTCCGCATCCCAAACAAACAAGCGGAGGATGGAGAATAATGCGAGAGTAATTCTTCACACTCAACTGTTTTAAAATACCAGCTACAAGCCTGGTTCTTATGCCCAGAGGCAAAACCCTGAGATCATCACGCAGTTCTCCTGTTTCCATTTCTGACATTCCACACGGTCTCGCCTGCGGGGATTTTTCTCCTTTTCTGTTTCACAGAAAAAAAAAAACAGACTGAAAAACGTGGAGATTTTCATTACTGTTGATGCAGAGAGAGGCAAATACAGTTCCCTACCTGAGCAAGGAGATGAGGCAGGGCCTGCGCCTTCGCCCTTGGAGGCCCTGGAGGCCTGGCAGGCCCTTCACCTGCTCAGTGCCAGTCCCCCAGGTCCACGGAGACACGCCATCCCCTCCTCTGTCTACGTCATTCCTGAGTGTGGGTGGAGTTGGACCACCTCAGCTGGGACGTGGAGAAGGCCTGGCCGAGGAGGAAGCCAACCGAGAGAAAGGCCAAGGAAGAGAGAGGCCCGAGGCTCCTGGTGACGTCTGGCCAACTGGCGAACACTTGGATTCAGCCGCACCTGCAGCTACCCGCAGGACTCAGAAGAGAGTCAATACGTGAAGAAACACCTACTCTACTTGTGATTTTGTTACTTACAAATGAAAAGAGTATGATGAATACACAGCCTCAGCCTAATACCTCTTTTATTAAAAATCAGAGACAGGGTCTCGCTGTGTCACCCAGGCTGGAGTGCAGTAGCTCACAGCTCACTGGGGCCTCAAACTCCTGGGCTCAAGTGATCCTCCCACCCCAGCCTCCTGAGTATCTGGGACTATAGGAACACATCACCACGGCTGGCTACACTTCACTTTCAATTTGGTAATAACTCCAGAAAATGGAAGGGTTGGCTACGCCGCTGATCCACGGCTGGCCACACTTTGCTTTCCATTTGGTAATTAATCCAGAAAATGGAAGGGTTGGCTACGCTGCTGATCCACGGCTGGCTGAAGCAGCAATTCAACAGCCAAGTCTCAAAGAAAAGCTCGCCCCTGGCTGGAGTCCCCGACCTGCTGTCTGATAGAGCTGGGGCCTTGGCCGTGGTGTTACGAACACGGCACAGATGCTGGGTTTCCTGCCGCACGGCACAGCTCAGCAGGAACCGTGCTCAGAGAGGTGGGGCCGCCGACGAGGCTGCTTGGTCTAGAGACCTCAGAGCAGCGTGACCTGAAGACAGAGGCTGCCGCATGCCTGCCGTTCTCGTGGGGGGCTGCAGGGGGCTGCGTGGGGCTGTGAGCCAGACCCTGACCAATCCCAGGGAACAGCCCAGGGTCGAGCTGTGTGGCGGATGCCCCAGGGAGGGACCCCACTTTCCACCTGTGAACGCCCTCCCAGGATCAGCGCTTCCTTTGGGCCGCTTGGGCATCTCGGGTTTAAGTTTTGTAAAAATCTAATAATTAGAAAAACAGGCCGGGCGCGGTGGCTCATACCTGTAATCCCAGCACTTTGGGAGGCTGAGGTGGACGGATCATGAGGTCAGGAGTTTGAGACCATCCTGGCCAGCATGGTGAAACCCTGTCTCTACTAAAATACAAAAAATTAGCTGGGCATGGTGGTATGCACCTGTAATCCCAGCTGAGGGAGGCTGAGGCAGGAGAATCACTTGAACCCGGGAGGCGGAGGTTGCAGTGAACCAAGATCACGCCACTGCAATCCAGCCTGGGCGACAAAGCGAGACTCCATCTCAAAAAAAAAAAAAGAAAAAGAAAAAGAAAAAACAATGGTCTCTCGCATTCTTAATGTTTCAGTGCCATCTTTTGAAAAATTCCTCCTAGATAACGGCGAGTAAGCCACAGCAAGACGCTCTCCTGTTTATACTTCCGCGCCCTGGTCACGCTCAGACGAACCACAGCAAGCTCGGAGCCCGCCCAGCCCACGTCCCACGAGCGTCCGGCTAAGGAGCTGGATCCCAGCGAGGGAGGAGCCGGGTGCTCACCACTGCCACACACCCACGAGAAGAGAACTTACAAAAAGGATTTTTATTAAATGAAAGAAAATTCTGCTTGGTGGGTCAGATATGAAATAGATTTACAGAAACTTTACATCAGGTCTCTCCAAGACATAAAAGGTCGCCCAGGAAAAGCAACGCCGCCTGCCAGGATGCCAGTGGGAGGAGGGCAGGTGGCAGCCCAGGTCACGTGGCGTGGACCCTGCAGAGGAAGCTGCACGAAACTCCAGGCCACCCGAGACTCACGACGTTCCCCGGAAACGGGTCCCCTAGGAGGGAGCGACGGGGATGTCTGTGGGGGGCTCGGCGCCAGGTGCACGCACGCTGTCCCGTTTAAACTCCTAGTCCAAAGCTGTCCCGAGGAATGTGCTCTGGTACCTAGAGGAACACACACCACCCACCCCTTACCGGGACAGCAGCCGGCGCCAGCCTGGGCCACGCGAGCCTCTGCTGAGCTCTTTGGCACGGCACACCGGGGCCTTTAACACCTGTCACTATCCTGTAGTAAAACTTCTTAAAAACACCTATTTCTGCAAAATAATGTGTTTCTGTATGTGGAGCTCTGCAAATATACATTTCCTTTGGGAAGAAAGCAGCGTGGACCGAGACTGAGGGCTGGTCGGGGGACGTCCGAATTCTGCTGGAGGCCAGCCAGGCTTCAGTCCCTGCCCGCCGCCGGCGCTCACATGAGGTCGTTGAGCTCCGCCTCCAGTGCCTTGGCCATCTCATCGGCCTCGGAGCTGCTGCCCTCGTCCTCGTTACTGGACTCCCTGCTGGACTCACTGGCGGCGTCCTCTTCATTCAGCTTCCTCTTGTGGCCTCTGCAGAGAAGCAAACACGGTGTGAGACGCTCATGGCAAACACACAACGCCGGGGCATCGCCTGGTCTGCATGTGGAAAGGGGCTTCCGTGGTTTTAACACAAGACACAGCACAATTCTCTGGTCAACGACGCACACAGGCCACCGACCCAGGGCCACGTCACCCACGTGTGGACAGCAGGGGCCCAGCACAGGAGAAGAGGCCCCTGGCCCTGTTACACATGCGGACACCACCGACAAAGCGGTTCTTCACCTGCTGCAAACGCACATTCCGGTCGCTCATGAACACCTGTGACGCCAGAGAACATCAGAACAGGAAAACCCGGACAGGAGGCTGGGCCGGCGGCTCAGCTGCGATCCCAGCGCTTTGGGAGGCCGGGCCGGCGGCTCAGCTGCGATCCTAGCGCTTTGGGAGGCCGGGCCGGCGGCTCAGCTGCGATCCCAGCGCTTTGGGAGGCTGGGCCAGCGGCTCACCCTGTGATCCCAGCGCTTTGGGAGGCTGAGGCGGGCGGATCACGAGGTCAGGAGATCGAGACCATCCTGGCTAACACGGTGAAGCCCCATCTCTACTAAAAATACAAAAAACTAGCCGGGCGTGGTGGCGGCGCCTGTAGTCCCAGCTATTCAGAGGCTGAGGCAGGAGAATGGCGGGAACCCGGGAGGCGGAACTTGCAGTTAGCTGAGATCGCGCCACTGCACTCCAGCCTGGGCAACAAAGCGAGACTCCATCTCAAAAAAAAAAAAAAAAAAAAAAAAAGAAAACCAGGACAGGAAAGTAAGATTGTCTGTCAGAGTAACTGTTAGTGTTTCGTTAACAAGCACCTCCCAGGTCATCGAGTGGGCTGAGGTCTGGAAATTCTCATTTCCTCAGGCTGCTGCTAAAATGACTCTAATAAAAGAGAACAACCAGCCCTTTGCATAACCAGCAAATGCCACTAGGCTTTTCTTCTGAGCCACTGCAGACGCACCTGGTTCCTGTGATGTCGGCCGGCTTGAATGAAGCACACCCACGAGATCCCCAGAGCCCTGAAATTCCGACCGGCTGACATCCTGCCAGACACCCTCCCTTCCAGTGCCATGCTGGGACGTCCCACTGTGCCAAGGAACCTCAGCTACAACCTTAGAGATGGAAGCCTGGTTAAATGCGCACAAGCTGTTTTGATTTTAAACAGATTAGGGGCAACTGGGCCATACCAGCCTTCAGTTACAATCCTGAAAAGTCACTGAGAGAAGTTAGTAACAGTCACCATACGTGAATACCCTAAAAATATTTTCTTGGCTAATGCAGACACAATATAGCTAACATACATGCCTATGTGGCACATTATGTGTGATATAGCTACACACACAAGCACACATGTAACATACATGTATTCGAAGCTAACACACAAACTATAGCACGGTAGTGAGTGTGGCACAGCTGCACGCACACATAGCAGGCATGTAACACGCATGCACTCGAGGCTAACACACAAACTATAGCACAGAAATAACTTGAAACCACTCAAGCTGGTACTAGAAGAATCACAGTTCATTTATAAGAGACAAAAGACATAGAATCAGCTGATCAGATGGAACCAACAGAAGACAAGAGAACCCTGTGGGCTGGGCTGACACCCACAGTTGATCAGTCACGACAAACTCGTTCAGAGAACCCAACTGTGCTTGGTCCAGGGAATACGGCACGAGAGAAACACAAGGGCCCCAGAACTCCAAATCCTGTCCAGGTGGCAGGCACTGGGCCGCAGGATGACAGCTCCTCCCTCCCTCCCTCCTTCCCAACTGGACCTGCCTCTGTGCCCAGCCCCTCCCTCCCCGGCTGCCCTCTGTATGCCCAGCCCTTCCCACCCCAGCCTGCCCTCTGTGTGCCCAGCTTCCCTCCCTCCCCATCTGCCCTCTGCGCCCAGCTTCCCTCCCTCCCCGATCTGCCCTCTGCGCCCAGCCCCTCCCTCCCCAGCCTGTCCTCTGGGTCCAGCCTCTCCCTCCCCAGCCTGTCCTCTGTACCCAGCCCCTCCCTCCCTGGCCTGTCTCTGACTCCAACCCACCGTGTAAGATGGGAACTGCCATGTTTCATCACACACTGGGACCCCTGGATCCATGAGATCCTTTCCTGAAAAGCAATGCATGCCATCATTTGAAAGCAGAGTAGGCGGGGCGCGGCAGCTCACGCCTGTAATACCAGCACTTTGGGAGGCCGAGGGGGGTAGATCACCTGAGGTCAGGAGTTCGAGACCAGCCTGACCAACATGGTGAAACCCCATCTCTACAGAAACAAAACAAAACAAAACAAAAGCAGGGGTGGTGGGCCCCTGTAGTCCCAGCTACTCCAGAGGCCGGGGTACGAGGATTGTTTGAACCTGGGAGGCGGAAGTTGCAGTGAGCTGAGATCACACCACTGCACTCCAGCCTGGGTGACAGAGTGAGACTCTGTCTCAAAAAGAAAAAAAAAAAGCGGAGTAGCGGGAAGAGCACGCCCTAGTATCCACCATCCGAGTTTTAAACGAATTCACTATTTTCATGTCAACTGGAATGGATATTTTCTACTGAGAAATAAAGGCTTACTTTTAATCGCTACATGAGAGTGAGGGGTTGCAAATTAGCTGGGCATGTCGGAGCATGCCTGAGTCTCGGCTGTTTGGAGGCTGCGGAGAAAGGATCCTCTGAGCCCAGAAACTGGAGGCGGCAGTGAGCCTGGGCCATGACTGCAACACCACACTCCAGCCGGGGCGACACAGCAAGACGCTGACTTAAAAGAAAAAAATCTCCACGCACCTCTTCTGTGTGTCTGCTTCCCCTCCGCGTGCCCCCTCCACATTCCTGGTCTGCAGACCTTGTGCCCGAGCCTGTGTTGGGCTGGGCACCTCCCGCTGTTTGCTTTGAGGACGCCAGGCGTATCATGCACGAGTTTCCTTTATTTCCAGTCTCTACTGACACCGACGACACTGTCAGGGCCACAAATCTGGCCTCTGGTTGCTACGGCAATAAGCTTTTGGCAATTAACAAAATTCATTAGTGATTTCTCTTCCTCCCTAATACACGCTGGCAGCTGTTCCAGGAAAACCTGGCTCCCGTCCTCCCATTAGGCTTCCTCCACTTCACTCAGTTTCGAGAACTTGAAACAAAACAAGATACAGACAGTTCTTGTGAAGGTTAAGGTGCTGCAGTGAGGGGCGCCCCGAACCCCGGGAAGAACCCGCTGGCGGGTGGGCTGGACAGGACCCTCACCCACAGAGGCGGCGTTTCAGGCCCTCAGAGCAGTGCACGGTGCTGACCTCGGGGAGCGAGCAGTCATGACTGTGAACAGGAAAGCCGAAGTGGCATCTCAGGTCGAGCTTGGGACGGTCACCGAGTCCAAAGAGGGCAGGCCTGGATCTCGTGTGCACGGGGCCTGGGGAGTGCGTGGCGCAACCCTAACAGTCTGGTGACCCAGCTCCCTGCCCGTGTGCTGACGCCTTGTTCAAGGGAGCCCTGGTCCCTCCTAGTGGGGCCAGACTCGGGGGGCTGGCAGGTGTGGTCGGCTCCCTCACAGCGACGCTGGGCTGGACACACCAGGGGCACCGAGCAGAGCAGGGGCAGGGTCCCCAACAGAAAGTGAAGACGGGGCAGACACCAGCCAGGCGGAACCCTGGGGGCAAGTAGGGGGAGAAGGAGGAGGGCGAGAGGTACAAGAACGAGTTCCAACAATTCCTTTCTTTCTAAAATCAAGTGAGGAAGCCATCCATGGCAGACAAGAGTTCTAACGGCAGCAAGAGGACGACAAAGAATGGGAAACGCCAGCCGTGACTCTTTCTGTTTGAGGTTTAGAAATATGCCACAGTGTTCCCCTCACAAGGCCGACAAAAACACCCAGTGTGCTGTTTACAGCAGGACACCTTCAGAAACGCCAGCGAGCCTTGGCAGGGTGCCACGGGACCTGAACCAAGCCCATGGAAGGGGCCGCCTCAGCTCCTGCTGGAGAGCCCTGTGCACACGCACCAACACGGCTCACACACACAGACACAGCTCACACACAGAC
>NW_020261264.1:0-301 GCF_003255815.1 Theropithecus gelada
TCAGAGAAAAACTGGAAAGAAGCTTTCTGAGAAACTGCTTTGTGATGTGTGACTTCCACTCACAGAGTTACAACAGTATTTCGTGGATCTCTTTGCTAGCCTTATTTCTGTGGAATCTCAGAACAGATATTACGGATCCCTTTGAATACTATAGGGCAAAAGTAAATATCGTCCGATAAAAAGGAGAGAGAAGCTTTCTGAGAAACTTCTTTGTGTTCTGTGAAATCATCTCACACAGTTACAGCTTTCCCCTCAAGAAGCCTTTCGTTAAGACAGTTCTTGTGGAATTCGCAAAGTGATA
>NW_020261264.1:356-3571 GCF_003255815.1 Theropithecus gelada
AAATCTGGAAAGAAGCTTTCTGAGAAACTGCTGAGTGTTCTGTTAATTCATCTCACAGAGTTACATCTGTATTTCGTGGATCTCTTTCCTAGGCTTATTTCTGTGGAATCTGATAACAGATATTTCGGATCCCTTTGAAGGTTATGGGGCCAAAGGAAATATCCTCCAATAACAAAGAGAAAGAAGCTTTCTGTGAATCTTCTTTGTGTTCTGTGAAATCATCTCACAGAGTTACAGCTTTCCCCTCAAGAAGCCTTTCGTTAAGACAATTCTTGTGGAATTCGCAAAGTGATATTTGGAAGCCCATAGAGGGCTATGGTAAAAGGGAAATATCCTCAGACGAAAAATGGAAAGAAGCTTTCTGAGAAACTGCTGAGTGTTCTGTTAATTCATCTCACAGAGTTACATCTGTATTTCATGCATCTCTTTGCTAGCCTTATTTCTGTGGAATCTGAGAATAGATATTTCGGATCCCTTTGAAGACTATAGGGCCAAAGGAAATATCCTCCGATAACAAAGAGAAAGAAGCTTTGTGAGAAACTTCTTTGTGTTCTGTGAAATGATCTCACAGAGTTACAGCTTTCCCCTCAAGAAGTCTTTCGTAAGACAGTTCTTGTGGAATTGGCAAAGTGATATTTGGAAGCCAATAGCGGGCTATGCTGAAGAAGGAAATATCCTCAGATGAAATCTGGAAAGAAGCTTTCTGAGAAACTGCTGAGTGTCGTCTTAATTCGTCTCACAGAGTTACATCTGTATTTTGTGGATCTCTTTGCTAGCCTTATTTCTGTGGAATCTAGGAACAGATATTTCGGATCCCTTTGAAGACTCTAGGGCCAAAGGAAATATCCTCCGATAACAAAGAGAAAGAAGCTTTCTGAGAAACTTCTTTGTGTTCTGTGAAATCATCTCGCAGAGTTACAGCTTTCACCTCAGGAAGCCTTTCGCTAAGAGAGTTCTTGTGGAATTGGCAAAGTGATATTTGGAAGCCATAGAGGGCTACCGTGAAAAACGAAATATCCTCAGATGAAATCTGGAAAGAATCTTCCTGAAGAACTTCTCTGTGATGTGTGACTTCCACTCACAGAGTTACATCTGTATCTCGTGGATCTCTCTCGTAGCCTGATTTCTGTGGAATCTAACAAGAGATATTTCGGATCCCTTTGAAGACAATAGGGCCAAAGGAAATATCCTCCGATAACAAAGAGAAAGAAGATTTCTGAGAAACTTCTTTTTGTTCTGTGAAATCATCTCACAGAGTTACAGCTTTCCCCTCAGAAAGCCTTTCGCTAAGACAGTTCTTGTTGAATTCGCAAAGTGATATTGGGAAGCCCATAGAGGGCTACGGTGGAAAAGAAAATATCCGCAGATGAATTCTGGACAGAGGCTTTCTGAGAAACTGCTTAGTGTTCTGTTAATTCATCTCTCAGACTTTCATCTGTATTTCTTGCATCTCCTTGCTACCCTTATTTCTGTGGAATCTGAGAACAGATATTTCGGATCCCTTTGAAGACTATAGGGCCAAAGGAAATATCCTCCGATAACAAAGAGAAAGAAGCTTTCTGAGAAACTTCTTTGTGTTCTGTGAAATCATCTCAAAGAGTTACAGCTTTCCCCTCAGGAAGCCTTTCGCTAAGACAGTTCTTGTGGAATTGACAAAGTGATATTTGGAAGCCCATAGAGGGTTATGGTGAAAAAGGAAATATCCTCAGGTAAAATCTGGAAAGAAGCTTTCTGAGAAACTGCTCTGTGATGTGTGGCTTCTACTCACAGAGTTACTTCTGTATTTCGTAAATCTCTTTGCTAGCCTTATTTCTGTGGAATATGAGAAGAGATATTTCGGATCCCTTTGAAGAATATAGGGTCAAAGGAAATATCCTCCGATAACAATGAGAAAGTAGCTTTCTGAGAAACTTCTTTGTGTTCTGTGAAATCATCTCACAGAGTTACAGCGTTCCCCTCCAGGAGCCTTTCCCTAAGACAGTTCTTGTGGAATTGGCAAAGTGATATTTGGAAGCCCATAGAGGGCTATGTGAAAAAGGAAATATCCTCAGACGAAATCTGGAAAGAAGTTTTCTGAGAAACTGCTCTGTGATGTGTGACTTCCACTCACAGAATTACTTCTGTATTTGGTGTATCTCTTTGCTAGGTTTATTTCTGTGGAATCTGAGAACAAATATTTCGGATCCCTTTGAAGACTATAGGGCCAAAGGAAACATTCTCCGAAAACAAAGAGAAAGAAGCTTTCTGTGAATCTTCTTTGTGTTCTGTGAAATCTTCTCACAGAGTTACAGCTTTCCCCTCAAGAAGCCTTTCACTAAGACAGTTCTTGTGGAATTTGCAAAGTGATATGTAGAAGCCCAAAGAGGGCTATGGTGAAAAAGGAAATATCCTCTTATGAAATCTGGAAAGATGCTTTCTGAAAAGCTGCTTAGTGTTCTGTTAATTCATCTCACAAAATTACGTTTGTGTTTCGTGGATCTCTTTGCTAGCCTTATTTCTGTGGAATCTGAGAACAGATATTTCGGATCCCTTTGAAGACTATAGGGCCAAAGGAAATATCCTGTGATAAAAAAGAGAAAGAAGCTTTCTGAGAAACTTCTTTGTGTTCTGTGAAATCTTCTCACAGAGTTACAGCTTTCCCCTCAGGAAGCCTTGCGCTAAGACAGTTCTTGTGGAATTGGCAAAGTTATATTTGGAAGCCCATAGAGGGCTACGGTGGAAAAGAAAATATCCTCAGATGAATTCTGGAAAGAAGCTTTCTGAGAAACTGCTTAGTGTTCTGTTAATTCATCTCTCACACTTACATCTGTATTTCGTGGATCTCCTTGCTGGCCTTATTTCTCTGGGATCTGAGAACAGATATTTCGCATCCCTTTGAAGACTATAGGTCCAAAGGAAATTTCCTCCGATAACAAAGAGAAAGAAGCATTCTGAGGAACTTCTTTGTGTTCTGTGAAATCATCTCACAGACTTACAGCTTTCCCCTCAAGAAGCCTTTCGCTAAGACAGTTCTTGTGGAATTGGCAAAGTGATATTTGGAAGCCCATAGAGGGCTATGGTGAAAAAGGAAATATCCTCAGATGAAATCTGGAAAGAAGCTTTCTGAGAAACTGCTCTGTGATGTGTGACTTCCACTCACAGACTTAGATCTGTATTTCGTGGTTCTCCTTGCTAGCCTTATTTCCGTGGAATCTGAGAACAGATATTTCGGATCC
>NW_020261265.1:0-3569 GCF_003255815.1 Theropithecus gelada
TAGAGGGAAGGACGGGAGACAGGCTCTGGAATTGGGTCTCAGTGGTAGATGTCACTTAGGTGGCTTTACTTAACATCTCTGGTCCTGGATGTTCTCATATCTAAGTGGAATAGAGATCCAAATAAATCTAGAGATTTTTGTTTCTCCAAAAACATGATTCCAAGATATGAGTGTGAAATTCACTAGGTTTAAGATATAAGGAGATGCTACTTCATTCCTTCGGGATCTAGACAAATAAGCTTAAGTATATAGAAAATATTTCACCCTGTCTATGTAGGAGGTTTTAGACCCTGGAGAGGCGCTTAAGAGTGTGTTCAAGTGTGTGTGTGATGGGGCAGGAGGGCAAAAAAGTGAAGCCAAGGAGAATGAGTCTCAAGATGTATGTGACCAGCACTCCTCTGTGTATTTATTCCTATTGACTGAGATTGTTTCTGCTATCGGCTGCAATACAGCCAACATCACTCATCAGCCAACATGTGACTTCTCCAAGATTCCCTTTACCATCCACTGCGGACCCCATACTCAATTTCTGATGCTCTCTCTGGTTCCCCAGGCTCAATGAAGGGCTTGATCTCCCATTGCAGAGTACTCTACTGCCTTTTTGGAGAACATCTTGGTGGGACCTGCTTCATCCATGGTGAACGCTCCCCAATCTGCTGCTACTAAGCTTGCAGACTAGAGAAAAAGAGTTCGTAATATGCTTTGAGCATTAAAAGGAATCTTTATTTCTATACCTTGTAGAAGGTATAGAATTTGCTGTCCTCAATTTGCTGTCCTCATCCCAAATAAATACTTGGTAACATGATTTTTGGATTTTTTGTTTTGTTTTGTTTTGTTTTTGAGGTGGAGTCCCACTCTGTCACCCAGGCTGGAGTGCAGTAGCGGGATCTCTGCTCACTGCAAACTCTGCCTCCCAGGTTCAAGCAATTCTCTTGCCTCAGCCTCTTGAGTAGCTGGAATTACAGGCGCCCGCCACCACGCCCAGCTAATTTTTGTATTTTTAGTAGAGATGGTGTTTCTCCATGTTGGCCAGGATGGCCTTGATCTGCTGACCTCGTGACCCACCCACCTTGGCCTCACAAAGTGCTGGGATTACAGGCGGGAGCCACCGTGCCTGACCAATTAAATAAAATAAAGATCCAAATTCTAGGAACTTCAAGGAAGAATTCGGTTTCAGACACAGATGTATATGAAAGGTCAAATGATGCCCCTGATCTCTCCATCTGCTGCTCTGCCTTTTCACTCTGCCTCGTTTTCACTGGATCCATGCTCAAAGAACTCCGGTGTGCTGGGCAGACAATCAGTGCCAGCTTAAAGTTTATGCAGTCAACAAATCATTCTTCTAAGGAAAAACCATCATGCTGTTTCCAAAAGTGTAGGAGTTTTATTCAACCAACCTGGATCACACATCTGCCTTTTAAGTTTAGGGGTTATATCAATTCTATTGAAACAACTTTAATTAAGGTTGGAATGGGTTGCAGAAGTTTGAGACCAGACTGGGCAACATGGTGAAACCCCATCTATACAAAAACATACAAAAAATTAGCTGGGCATGGTGGCACACACCCATGGTCCAAGCTATCAGGGAGGCTGAGGTGGGAGGATTGCTTGAGCCTGGAATGTTGTGGCTGCAGCGAGCTGAGATTGCACCACTGCAATCCAGCCTGGGCAACAGAGTGAGACACTCCAGCCCGGGCAACAGACTGAGACCCTGTCTCAAAAAAAAAACAATTTGTTTTGAAGGTTGGAATGGGTTGTTAAGAAAGCTCTAATGAGTCAAACAAAGAGCCCAGGGGCACCACACTCTGATAGACTCATTATCAGGACGTTCCAGGAGGAACAGCAACAGCAACACCCTCTTAGCTCCTCAGAGTATGTGCCAGGATGGTCATGGCTCCCACGCCAGGCTGTCTCCAACTGTTGCTCATCTTAATATCTCACTCTTATGGCCTGTGTCCTATTGAGCTTGTCTTTTTCTTCCTTTCCAAGAGGACATGGTCACTGCCTAAATCTGGTGTCTGTGTATGGCCAGGCTGACATCTTATTGAGGTATAATGCGACTCTTCCTCCTGTCTCCCCTCTGTTTCCTTCTCCAGATTCCAACTGTCCCTTGAACACTTATCCAATATGTCCTGCAAATGGCCTATCAATCCCTGACCACAAGACCCTGGGGAGGCGTCCAGCGTGAGTGCCAGCTCCTTATTTTACTTGGAATGTAGCAGTTTCAGTTTGTGATTCGACGACACATATTTGGAATAAAAATATGTCTGTTTGAGCCAAGGCTACTCTTATCAGGTGGGCTCTGGTAGAATGCCTTAAGAAGTTCTGGAGTGACAGAGAGACCACTGTTTGCAAAGAGACAGAATTTCAGGTGGGTTATTTACCATTCTTGACTAAAATAATTCAATGGGCCCAGATACTGCTGTGACCACCAACACCAACAACAAATGCCCAGACCCCAGGAGAAGGGAGCTGGTGTTCTCCACGCTCACCCCATGCAGATTCTAAGCAGGTCTCAGCCCCAGACCGAGGCTCTGCCTGTCTGAAGAGGCAGCTGCAGACAGGCAGAGTGTCCAGGCAACCCACCGAGACACTGCACGACTGGAGAACCCAATACAGATCCCGGGCAGGAGGGAGCAGGTCTGCGTCCAACAAAGAAATGGTTCCAGACCTGGCGTGGTGGCTCATGCCTGTAATCCCAGCACACTGGGAGGCCGAGGTGGGTGGATCACCTGAGGTCAGGAGTTTGAGACCAGCCTGGCCAACATAGTGATACCCCATCTCTACTAAAAATAAAAAAATTAACAAGCATGATGGTGTGTGCCTGTAATCCCAGCTACTCAACAACAACCACAACGAAAAAGAAAAAGAATTTGCTGGATACCTCTACTCAGCAGTGTACCTATGCACTTCCCTCTGGGTAAGTTTATAAGGGGCAGGAGCGCTGCCTGCTGTCCTTAAGGTGCTACTGTAGCGCTGCCGGCCCATCTTTCTGTAAGGGCAGGTTCTCCTTGCCTGGAAATACAGTGTGGGCACTGCTGGGTCTCCCTCTGATGACTGAGGACATCTCAAGGTGGAAACATACTGAAGCTACTGAGGAGAAAAAGGAGAAACAGCCCTTGGCGCAAACAGATTGCACTTCAGTGAAAATGCTCTGGCTTCGATGTGCGGTGGTGTGAATGAGAGAAGGTCGCTGAGCAGAGATAAGGTTCTCATGACCACCGGTCATCACAGCGGACGGTCGTTACTTCTCACGAAGCTGGAGGATCCTGATGGCTAATGAGGGGGAATCATACCCATTATGTGTTTGCATTTGTTCACTGAAAGCTGGACCCAAGAGTAATGGGTTTTCTGGAATAGGGCTTGGACGTTTGGACATATGTGAGTATGGGGGCTGGGAGGAGAGGGGAGAGAGGAAAACAAACCATTTGAAGTTCCCTTATTGTCTCCAAAGCCCTTTGATGTTCTTCTTGTTCCAGGTCTGCCATCTATTTCCTTGATGCCTCTGATGACTTCATGAGTCGTGATACAGATCCTGAGAAGATTCCCTGCTTCCCGTCTGTCTGTAT
>NW_020261266.1:0-3569 GCF_003255815.1 Theropithecus gelada
CCCTCTGGGCTTTGGTCTCTGCAGGGTCAGTCCCACCTGCCTCCTTTGTGAGGCCTAGACCAGAGCTCCTGGGAGGACTGTGGGCATCTTCCAAGGATGGAGCATCCTCCATGGCAACAGCACAGTGATTGACTCTAGGGTGGCCAGCTGTGCTGGTCTTCCTGAGACTTAAGGGACGAGAATGTGGGATCTTCAATGTTACCACCAGGACAACCCCTAGCAATTTTGGCTTCATCAGCCTTTCTCCTGTGCACATTCAATGGTGCCAGGCCTGGCTGAGCCTTTCAAAGGCTCATGAGGGATGGTGGGATTTCCAGGGACAGGGATGCACTGTCTATGGCACACATTTTATCTGAGTCTGTGTTAGATAACTGATAGCAATGCAAACAAAACTTGGAAAGTTGTTTTCACGTACACACTGATTTTAACATTCCTGATCTCTAAATACGTCTGTTCTTTGGATTCTCCTTTGAACTGGTTTTAACACTTCATCGGTTTCCTCGATAATTAGATAAAAAGTTGGAATAGAAGTGATGGGAAGATTGGGCATCCTTATTTGTTTGTGACCATTAAGGAAAAGCTTTCAGTACTGGAAGTCCTAGCCAGAGTAATTGGGCGAGAAAAAGAAAGCTCTGCAAAGCAGTAAGGAAGAAGGAAAATTGTCTCTCTGCAAATGACACAATTTGATAGAGAAAATCCTAAAGACTCCACCAAAAAAGCTGGTAGAATTAATGAATGAATTCAGTACAGTTACAGGATTCAAATTCAACATAAAGGTACAAAGTTGCAGTAACGTTGGGTGAATAAGTCTAAGATCCTGATGTATAGCATGGTGCCTTCAGTTAATACTGTAGTACATACTAGACATTTGCTAATTGTAGATTTTTAGGTACTCCTACCATTTTGATAAAAAGGCTACTATGTTTTCAAAAAGGACATATTAATTTACTTGATAGTAGAAATCCTTTCACTGTATATGTAAATGTATATCAAAACATGTTGTGCACTTCAATATATACAATAAAAATGCAAAATTGGCCAGGCGCTGTGGCTCACACCTGTAATCCCAGCACTTTGGGAGGCTGAGGTGGGTGGATCACGAGGTCAGAAGATGGAAACCATCCTGGTTAACACGGTGAAACCCCGTCTCTACTAAAACTACAAAGAAAATTAGCCAGGTGTGGTAGTGGGTGCCTCTAGTCCCAGCTACCCCAGGAGGCTGAGGCAGGAGAATGCTGTGAACCCAGGAGGCAGAGCGTGCAGTGAGCCGAGATGGCACCACTGCACACCAGCCTGGGTGAGAGAGCGAGACTCCATCTGAAAGAAAAAAAAAAAAAAAAGTAAAAAAAGCCAAAGTCACAATCAGAGTTAGAATGGCAGTTGTCAGGAGTTGTGGCGGGTAGGGAGCATAGGGAAAACAGGGAGCTGTTAGCCAAAGGGACAATATTCCAGTTATGCAGAGTGAATAAGCTCTGGCGGTCTAATGTACACACTGACTGCTGAGACATCCAGCTCTTTTCCTTTCCTAGCTCCAACCTGGGCAGTCCAGCCTTGGTCCTTCAGACAGGAGTGGAGAAAGGGTAGTCTCTTGAGACTCTGACCCCACCACCAGGGAGTCTTCCAACGAAGGCTTTGCTAGAGCACCCTACCTTGAAGTTCAATCAACAAGTATTATCCTTAGCAAATTAATGCAGGAATAGAAATCCAAATTCTACATGTTCTCACTTATAAATGAGAGATGAATGATGAGAACTTATGTACAGAAGGGAATGGCAGACATGGGGTTCTACTTGAGGGTGCAGGGGTGAGAGGAGCCGAAAATATAACTGTTGGGTACTGGCTTTAATACCTGGGTGATGAAATAACCGGTACAACATACCTCTGTGACGTGAGTTCACCTCATGTCAAAGAAGGAAGAAATGTCAGTCACTGATATCTCGAACACTGCATCCATGAGATTAAACAGGATGCTATTTTTTAAGAGAAAAAGGTTAGGTACAGAATAAAAAATTAGCTTTTAGGATTTGAAAACAAATACAGATGTGAAAACCTCAATAGAAGTAAAGTCAATAGGAGCTTTAAAAACAGCTGCTTGATACTTTGGCATTGCTATGTTCATATTTATATATTCCTTATTTATAGTTCTGATGGCGTTAATTTTCTAAGCAGTCTATCGGATGTGCACATCTGCTGTGCCTGGTTGAAGTATAGTGGAGAACCCATCGGTAGTAATGTGTAGTAGTTATGACTTGTTGACATTTCCATTATAAACTTTAATTTTGAATTGTTTATGCATTGTAACTGTGGATTTATATTGTATTGGGCTGAAAGTTGACAGGATTTCAGCCACCATTCGTGAATTTTGATTTAGATTCATTATGTATATCAGAATCTTGTTTATTAAAATAAGAGCATGGAAAACATTTCTTGTAATCTGCTCTTTAACAAAGAATACTTAGTTTTTTAAACAGTTTGTTGGGCAACTAATAGTGTGAACTAGGTCATTTTTGTATTGAGTAAAGTAAACTTTCAGAAACTTGGATTTTAAAAGTAATGACAATGCTTAGGTTAGTATTTGTAAAATGAGTCATTTACATCTAATGAGAATGTTGAGAATGTTTTCTTAAAGTTTTATACCCTATAGAGGACTAAAAAAATAATTTGTAAAATGAAACATAGCAAACATGCAAAATTCCCATTTACTTTTATTATATAAAAGTAATTTTAGTCCTTACCTAATACATCTTGAATGGTTATTTAATAAATTATTAGATGGGTGATGTGTTACAAAAAATATTTGCTGTTCTTTGAAGAAATAAGGATTTGCAGTCATTAAACAAAACAAAACGTTCTGTATTAGGAATCTTAAGTATGGCTTTTTGTTTGTCATTATTTTTGCCCTTAAAATTTTAACTCATCAAGTGAAGATTCAAAAACAAATTTTAGAAAATGTAGAATAGTATTGATCCTGTTCCTGTAACAGAATCTCAGTGGAGTTTTTTTGCAAAACTAATATGGATTTAATCTGATGTTATTATTTCTTAAATTTTAGATTTTGTTGGGTACCATTTATATGATTCTACAAGCATTCACTCTTTAGTATCATTTTTTGTTTTTCAGACAAGCTGAAGTGGTTTTATTAAGATTTAGTAATATTTAAATAGCAACCTTCTCTGCTATTTTTTTTTAAATCAAGAATTTTGACCATTTTGACTTTTTAAATGCCTGGCATCTTTACCAAGTAAACTTGGAAGGTCTGTTACTGGTAGAACAGGTTGAGGAGACATTAGGAATTTGTAAAAAGTCATTTGATTGATGATAAACACTACAAATACTATGTGTTATTTATAAAATAAAAAAAAAAGCTGCTGGAAGATATCCCCAAGAAGAAAAAAATAATAATAAAATATAAGAATAAGAAAAGACTCTCGGGAGAAATCAGTTCTGGATCCTAGGAGTTCCAGAAAGGGAAATCAGAAGAAGACATCGTAAATACATTTTCAAATGTTTCCAGAAGCGAAAGACATGACTTGTTAGACTGAAAGGGCATAACCAAGTACCTGCATATC
>NW_020261267.1:0-3568 GCF_003255815.1 Theropithecus gelada
AGATTTACTGGCTTTACTGGATAGTGTCATGTTCACCCACCAGCCCACTTGGGATGATTGTCAGCAGCTCCTCCGAATCTTGTTCACAACGGAGGAGTGAGAGAGAATACAGGTAGAAGCTAGAAAGCTGGCCCTGGGGGACGAAGGTCAACCGACTGCCAACCCCGACCTCATAAATGCGACTTTTCCTCTGACCAGGCCGGCGTGGGACTACAACACGGCAGAAGGTAGGGGACGGCTACGCCTTTATCGCCAGACTCTAATGGCGGGTCTCCGGGCAGCTGCTCGCAAGCCCACTAATTTGGCTAAAGTATACTCTGTTCTGCAGGGAAAGACAGAGAGCCCAGCTACCTACTTAGAAAGATTAATGGAAGCTTTTAGACAGTACACCCCCATAGACCCAGAGGCTCCAGGAAGTCAGGCAGCTGTTGTAATGTCCCGGAAGCAGACTGTTCTGCAGATCCCCAGGCCACAATCCACCCAACAAGTGAGGGAATTCCTGGGGTCAGCGGGATTTTATAGACTATGGATACCTGGGTTCGCGGAACTGGCTAAACCCTTGTATCAGGCAGCACGGGGGCAGCAGCCATTTAATTGGACAGACGAAGCCGAGTCGGCTATCCAACAGATCAAAACCGCCCTACTCTCTGCGCCTGCACTGGGACTACCTGATGTCACCAAGCCCTTCCACTTATACGTGGATGAGAGTAAGGGTGTCGCCAAGGCGGTAATAACTCAGAACTTAGGCCCCTGGCGGAGGCCGGTTGCCTACCTGTCAAAGAAGTTAGACCCAGTGGCTGCCGGGTGGCCCCCTTGTCTCTGAATGATTGCGGCCATGGCTCTGATGGTACAAGATGCTGATAAACTTGTCATAAGTCAAGAATTGCGGGTCGTTACCCCACATGCCATCGAAGGTGTACTCAAACAGCCACCTAATCGATGGATAAGTAATGCCCGGCTCACCCACTACCAAGGACTATTACTAAATCCTATCAGGATAACCTTCCTGCCCCCAACGACCTTAAACCCTGCCTCGCTGCTGCCCAACCCTGACCTGGACGCGCCACTCCATGATTGCACTGAGATACTAGCTCAGGTGCAAGGAGTTCGAGAGGACCTGCAGGACCGCCCACTCCCTGACGCTGACCTCGTCTGGTTCACTGATAGGAGCAGCTTCATGCATCAAGGCCAGAGGTACGCTGGAGCGGCAGTGACTTCAGAGACTGAGGTAATCTGGGCAGAACCCCTGCCCCCGGGGACATCGGCCCAGAAGGCCGAGCTGATAGCGCTCACCCAAGCTCTTACCTTAGGGGCAGGGAAAAAGCTGACAGTATATACAGACAGCCAATAAGCTTTTGCTACGGCGCACATACACGGGGCCATTTACAGGGAGTGAGGGTTACTAACGGCTGAAGGAAAAGAGATAAAAAACAAGCAAGAGATCCTAGCCCTGTTAACAGTGCTATGGAAGCCAGAAAAGTTAGCCATTGTGCATTGCCCAGGGCATCAGAAACCAACCACTCCAACTGCTCAAGGCAACTTTCTGGCAGACCAAACTGCAAGAAATGTGGCAAAGGCTCCCAGCCAACTCCTTGCACTCCAGCTCCCTGACCCGGGCCCCTGGGACTTGCCATATTTCCCTGATTATTCAGAACAAGATCTCCAGTGGATTGACAAGCTTCCCCTGAAACAGATCCAGAATGGATGGTGGACTGATACTAATGACCAAACCATCCTACCAGAAAAATTAGGACAACAAGTGTTAGAACACATCCACCGAACCACCCACCTGGGTGCTCGGCAGATGATAGACCTGATCAGATGCTCTAAGCTCAAGTTCAGACATACAGCCGAGACGGCCAGCAGCATCGTGACAAGTTGCAAAGTCTGCCAGCTTAACAACGCCTACCCCCAGTCCCAGGCTGCAGCGGGAACAAGGCTTAGGGGAACCAGGCCCGGTATCTACTGGGAAGTAGATTTTACTGAAATAAAGTCAGGAAAGTACGGGTATCGGTACTTACTTGTCTTTGTAGATACTTTTTCAGGGTAGACTGAAGTGTTTCCAACCAAAAGAGAAACTGCTCAGGTTATAGTAAAGAAAATTCTGGAAGATATCCTCCCCAGGTATGGCTTCCCCATCCAGATAGGGTCAGATAATGGGCCAGCCTTCGTCGCTAAGGTAAGTCAGGATTTGGCTTCCATCCTTGGGGCAAATTGGAAACTACATTGCGCTTACAGGCCCCAGAGTTCAGGACAGGTAGAAAGGATGAGTCAGACCTTAAAAGAGACCTTAACTAAATTGACTATAGAGACTGGCGCTAATTGGGTGGTCCTTCTCCCCTACGCTCTGTTCCGGGCCCGTAATACCCCTTACAGACTAGGCCTTACCCCTTACGAAATCATGTATGGCAGACCCCCACCCCTGGTTCCCAGTCTAAAAGATGATCTGCTCAAATCTGAAACAGAAAATGTCTCTGAACTCTTATTTTCCCTACAAGCCTTGCAGAAAATTCATCAAGAGATCTGGCCCAAGCTGAAAGAGCTATATGAGACCGGTCCCCCACCGACACCCCATCCGTACCAGCCGGGAGACTGGGTCCTGGTTAAGCAACACCGACAAGAGACCCTAGAACCCAGGTGGAAGGGACCGCTCCAGGTACTCCTGACCACACCCACCACCCTGAAGGTAAAAGGCATCGCGTCGTGGATCCACTACACCCACGTCAAGCCAGTGGACCCAACCTCCGACCTTCTGGAACCAATCACGGTAGCAGCTGAAGCACCGGCCACGTGGACTGTGGACAGAGCTAAGAACAACCCCTTAAAACTCACCTTGCGCCGGCAATATAGCTCACTGCAAACATGCAGTTAGGTAGTCTAGCCCTAATGTTAGCCGCCCTAGTGGCCGCTGGGGAAAACACCAATTTCAGCCTCTGCAGCATCACTGCAGTGCCCCCTAATATCACCCTAAGGTCTCTGCCGGGCATATTCTTCTGGTGTAATAGGACATTATCTAAGGACCTATCTAGTCCCTCTGTTACCAACCTACTGTGTCTTCCTGTCACATTAGTTCCCCGGTTGACTCTACTAACTGCTGGCGAGTTCCTAGGGTACACCGGTAACTGGACTAGCACTGCTATTCACCCAGTCCCTAGACCGAGACCTGCACGAGCCATATTTCTCCCCCTCATTGCAGGAATCTCCCTCACCGCATCCCTCATTGTGGCCAGGATGGTGGGGAAAGCCGTAGGTCACACCCTCATAGAAAGCAACAAGTTGTATCAACAATTTGCCATTGCTATGGAGGAGTCAGCTGAGTCCCTTGCATCCCTTCAGCGGCAGCTCACGTCCCTAGCTCAGGTAACCTTGCAGAACCGGAGGGCCCTAGACCTACTCACTGCTGAAAAAGGTGGTACATGTATGTTTCTAAAAGAAGACTGTTGTTTCTACATAAATGAATCAGGGCTTGTAGAAGACCAGGTCCAACAGTTATGCAAGTTAAGCACTGAAGTAAAAACACAGCAGTTTGCTTCAGCTGCAGACCAATGGTGGAATTCCTCTATGTTTT
>NW_020261268.1:0-3569 GCF_003255815.1 Theropithecus gelada
AGGACACCCTCCCCACCCAAATTCAAGGAGGAAAACCAACGCCCCGCTCCCTTGCGGAAACCCCCGGCTGCTGCAGCAGACGCCTGCCGGCCTGTGTAGCCTCTCCCGTCCCACGTTCCTGGCTTAACACCTGTGCCTCAGCCCTGGCACTCCTCGCCACACCCACAGGTGTGCCAGGAGGGGCACATCCCAAGATCTCCACAGCACCAAAGCCTGCAAGGCAAAGGGGCCGCCCCCTCCAGCAGGAGTCCAGAAGCACACACTGCACCAGCGACAAGGCGTGAGAATTCTCCCCTCGGTCTCCAAGTCTCCAGTCTGTTGCCCGCCAAGGTCTTCTGTCAATGGCGAGGCCCAAGCTGGGAGGCACATTTGGTTCTCACCATTTCCCTTGTCAAGATCAATACTGCAAACATATCCAATTCATCCTGTCACTAAAAATGAAATAATCTGACATCTCCATCACAGATGACGCAATCAGGTTTCCATTACCGGGTTTTTTGTTTTTTTGTTTTTTTTCTATTTTGAGATGGAGTTTCTGCTCTGTCGCCCAGGGTGGAGTGCAGTGGCGCGATCTCGGCTCACTGCAACCTCTGCCTCCCGGGTACAAGTGATTCTCCTGCCTCAGCCTCCCAAGTAGCTGGGATTACAGGTACCTGTCACCATGCCCGGCTAATTTTCATATTTTCAATACAGACGGGGTTTCACCATGTTGACCAGGCTGGTCTCAAGCTCCTAACGTCAGGGGATCCACCTGCCTCCTCCTCTCAAAGTGCTGGAATTACAGGCGTAAGCCACCACGCCCAACCATAACTGGTGTAATTTCTAAGCCACTCTCTCACACCCACTCTTTTTTTTTTTTTTTTTTTAAGAACCAGCTTTATGCCTATATTTTTTCCAAGAGAACCAGTTACCCATTTGAAGTACAAATAAACCATGTTTAAAAACCAAAAATGCCAATTTGCACAGAAGTCTCCAAACACCCAGTCAATTTGAGCCTTGAGAATAACATNTTTTTTTTTTTTTTTTTTTTTTTAAAGAACTAGCTTTATGGCTATATTTTTTCCAAGAGAATCAGTTACCCATTTGAAGTACAAATAAGACACCGTGTTTAAAAACCAAAAATGCCCATTTGCACAGAAGTCTCCAAATACCCAGTCGATTTGAGCCTTGAGAATAAGATCAAGCTGTTGGCTGAATACAACTTCCCTTTCCATCTGTCTGCCTGTGAGTTAGACACAAGGACAAAGCCAAGAGCTAGGGACCTAAAGGCAGGAACCAACAAGGTAGCCGAGACTCCAAATAAAACCTCGAAGGACCAACAAAAATGCACCACACCCTGCACGCCCTCCTCGCCTTCCTTTTCCGAATTTCCAGAGGATGAAACAGGGACCTCCTCAGACGTCCCATGATACAGGCGGCCAGAGGGGAAGGCGGCGGCAGCCTGAATGAGGTGACCGGGAAATCACATTCCACAAACAGAAATTTTCCATGTGCTTTACATCCTCTGTCTCTGAAGAACTATGCCAGTCTAACAGTCGCTAGAAAACGACCTTCAAGTGTCATTTCCCATTTCAAGCAAAGGAAACAGTGGTGGGGCATGAGGGGAAAACATAGCCATGTGTTCTGGGCTATTAAAGAAGTTTTTTTCTGTTATAAACATATAATTTTACATTCTCAGTTTTCTGTATAATTGATATGCTTCCTAATTAGCAGACATAGTAATAAAAAGTGAATTCCAAGTGTAAGATCGGAGGACCCGTTCACATGGCTTCAGGTTCTGCTACTGGGTTTCAACTTAAGAAAATGGTTCTGTGCATTGGTAACAAGGCCTGAGAGTCTGTGTGAGAGTCTGTGTGGCTGTAATGAGGGTTCGTGTTGGCTCTGTAGCAGAGGATGTTACACTGTTACTTTATCTTCTACAAAAAATCCTGAAAAAAGGAAGGCTGAATAGACATACACACCCCCCCCAAAATAATGCAAATGTCCACCGATATGAAAAACAGATGAATTACAGTTTCCATCATGGAATATTCCTCAGCAGTGAAAACAAACTATAGCCACAGGTGCCAACTAGGATAAAGAAAACCTTTTAAACAAGTTTAAAGTGAACTGACTAGGCAGAATTCCTCGATTACAGGCATCTGCTCCAAAAGGGTACTGTTCTGAATCCTGTGATGTAGAAAGATAGTTAGCAACCCTGTTTCAGTGCATATCTAGAAAAAAGCAAAATAATGACTACACAATTTTAAATTCTTTGTAAATTATAACTATGAAAATTCTAAAAATGTGAAAATCTTCCCAACTGTTATTGGACAAGCTTCAAAATAAATACCCTGGCCTTGCTTGCCACACCCACAGATGTGCCAAAATAAATGAAAATATAGCCCAAGTTAGTAGAATCGAAACCTGAAGATGTACGAGCTGTCCCTGCCTCGCTATCTATACATCGTGTAGAAATTTAAGAGCAGGTGTGACACTGCAATGCAAGGCTCAAACCAACTGGGTATTTGGAAACTTCTATGCAAATTAGCATTTTCAGTTTTTAAACACGGTGTTATTTGTACTTCAAACAGGTAACTGTTTGGTTCCCTTGGAAAAAATATAGCCATAAACCTAGTCTTAAAAAAAAAAAATACGGGAGTGGGTATGAGAGAGAGTAGCTTAGAAATTTTAAAAATATTGGCAGGGAGCAGTGGCTCATGCCTGTAATCCCAGCACTTTGAGAGGCAGGCCCCACAGGGCCTTTGAGGACACCGGTCTCCTCTGCTGCCTTCCTGCTGGACTGACCCCACGACATTCACTGGGTTTCTACCTCTGTCTCATTTAACATCCCAAGGGTGGTCTTCATCCTCATCTGGGGCTCAGCTCTGCCCCAATTTCCTAAATCTCTGCCTTCAGAGCCTGAAAACACCCACGCCCAGGGTCACCCTAAGTCCACCTTTACCCCAGAGAGTCCCAATTTTATGTTTTCCCAGCATCGCCTTAGTGATCATTTATCCTGTCAATTCCAACTGCCTTCGCACCTCACCCTTGCTGTCTCCCAGCAGACCCCATTCAGATGCACATGCCCCAGACCCCACACCCAGGTCTGTGCATGCTGCCCTGCTCTGCCCATGTGGGGACCACCTCTCTTTCATGAGGAATCAGCTGGCGATCATCTCCTTGTGGAGGGCTGTGCTGACTTCCAACTCTCTCCAGCAAAGGCAGAAGCCATCCTCGGTACTTCTCCAAAACTCAGGCCAAGTATGAAGATGGCGCAGATGCTAGCTGTGACTGGGATACCATGGGCAGAGTTCCCAGATGCTCTGCACATGGCCCGGGCCACCGCCTGAACACAGGAAGTGCTGAAGAAATCAAACTGACGTGTGCTGACCTCTGATAGGGCCTCCTTCACCATCCACATCTGTCTCCCCTCTGGACAGTAAAATCCACAAGACATGGAGGGCTTGTCTCACTCATCTTCAAACTCCCAGGGTCACCCTGGTAGGTAAAGGGGACTCAAATGTCTTCTGAAGGAAGGGACTGGTTAGCTGCCGAGTTAAAGGGCCTCTGAAATTCAGAGCTCTGCA
>NW_020261269.1:0-126 GCF_003255815.1 Theropithecus gelada
AGAGGGCTCAAGACACTGCACCAGACTTCAACACTCAGGGTTAGGGTTAAGGTCAAATTCACAAGTTTTACAAGATGTATTTCCTTGGGATGCCAGAAGAGATGCAGCTTCACACCCCCCCCCCCC
>NW_020261269.1:201-3567 GCF_003255815.1 Theropithecus gelada
ACAGATGACACATCCACGCCTCATCCATGGCAGCACAGAAAACCACTTGGAAGACAGCCACTCCCACCAAGCTTCCTGACTTTGGTGTTTAAAATCTGCATCATTTAAAATCTGCATCTCATACGTGAGATTATACTCCTCCGAACAACGACATTGCCACTGTCATTTCACCCAAAAGGGCTTTAGGAAATGACACGCGGTCCAGACGCCAGAGGTCGCCGGCCGCCTTACTCTAGCCTAATTCCTTTGTGCCTGTATGGAGGCTTCACAGATACAGCCCATTAATGACCCTATGAGAAGTTCAGGGCATAGACGAACTCAGTGCTGAATTTTTTCCATTTATTACCCTTTTGTTTTGTCCAGAGGACAGCTGAGAAAGGCGGGGGCAGATCATCTCCTCGAGTGTAATGACTCCAGCCACTTCTCTTCACCCCAGTTCACCACTCAGTCAACACGCTTTTGAGAAACCAAAGCAATTCTGTTCCCTTCACTCTGGGTTCCAAGCACTAAATTTCTCCATTTTATCAATTAGATTATCAAGCAGCCGTTTGTAATCTGGACTGCAATCTGATACGAAATTTAAAGCTAATTTAAGTTGCTGTAATAGCTTCTATTTACATTATAGATAAGGCATGAAAGAAAACTTTAATCTGTTCATAGGACCAACTTTGTAAACAAACCAATTATTCGAGCAATGATTGTTTTCAGTTAGATGCAAATTACTTTGCTCATAAAAGATTTTCCAGCAGGAATTTTTAAATCCATGGTCTGTCTTTTCTGAGCCTGTCTCTACAGCTTCCCCTGAGTGCACAGCAGGACTTCTCAGGGCATCCCATCAGCAGGCCCACGGAAGAGAATAAGCCCGCAGCCCCCAGCCCAGGAATCAAGTCTGAGCCCCAGCAGCCCCTCGTCCAGCCGGGGCTTCCTCACCAGCACAGCACCCAGAGGTCTTCCAGGTTTAATGCCACGTGTGCGTGGAAAGTAGAGTGCTGGAAGGAACACAATAGACATTCAACAATGCAAATTCCCCCCTGGAACAGCCCAGCAACCCTCTGTACCTTCCCCGAAGTACCCATGCCAGGCAGGGGTAGAGTCCAATGGGGGTGCCTAGGAATCAGCATTTAACACTATTCTGATGAATAAGAGTTTGAGAGGTCGGTCACCGAGAGGCTGCCGTGGTCTCCACTCATTTGCAGGCTCTGAAGAGACACAGATTCAGGTAACAGGCCAGAAAGGACAGGAAAAGGATGGGGAGGTGGAGGGCAAATTCCATGGACCACCAACCACCCTGCCATCCCCACTGAGACTCCGTGATTTAGAGAGAGGCAAAGCCAGGGAGAAAAGATGCCTGCACCACACGAGCGACTGAGATTTCACCTAAAGCACACAGCATGTGGCTGAGGGCCAAGGTTGGGCAAGCCAGGAGCACAGAACGGGGTTCACAGGCCCAGAGGTGTCTCCCACACCCAGACCCCGTGCAAACCTCCCAAGTGCTGCCTGTCTCCTTCCTGGTTTATTTCCTCCCCTTCTTCTAACTGTGTTGGTTTCTCAGTCGCCACCCACCACCACACAACCCTCTCTACAAGCTTGGTGGACTGAAAAGAGCGGGGGCAGGTAAGATCTGGGCTCTGGGGCCAACGTCCTGCCTGAGACATAAGTTCCAACCCACCTAGCTGTGATGTGAGCCCCCGAGATTTCTCAAATGTGAGATGGGAAGGTAACTGAACCCACTCACCAGGACGACTGTGCAGACTGAGATTACATATAGCCACACCTCGGCACCCACCACACGTGGGACCCCAGTCATGTTGCCCCTGATGGGAATCCCTTTATCTATGCCCCTTCTGCTACCAGAGCCAACTCCCAGCAGTAGCTGTGGAGGGTGCATCCTCTATTCCCACTCCACTCACCTCCCATTGCTCCACGCAGTGACATGCCACGCAGCGGACGCCAGCAAATCCGGCCCCACTGGATAACCGACCACCAGCCCCCCCTCACTTTGGGGCGTCTTCCACTTGCAGTTCCGAAGCAGGCTGAGAAACCGTCCTCAAGGGCAGTCACCTGTTCCTTAGTGCATGTAATTACCTGCTACGCAGGACCACCAGCAAATCCAGCTCCACCATCCAGGCTCCTGTGGATAACGGAACCCCCACTCCCCATCTTGGAGTGTCTTCCACTTGCGGTTCTGAAGGGGGCTGAGAAACCGCTCTCAAGGGCACTCACCTGTTTCTTATTGCACGTAATGACCTGGGCCACCAGCAAACCCAGCTCCACCGTCCAGGTTCTGGTGGGTAACTGCCCCCGTCCCCCGCTTCCTCCTGGGGTGTCTGGGAGGCTCAAACTGCCCTCCAAGGGCACTCATCTGTTCCTTATTGCACTAATACCTCATTTACAGAAATCCACTTTGACTTTCCAGCACTGCAGATGTGACAATTTAGCAATCCTGCTTGCAAGCTCCAAGAGCTTGAGGTCACGTCCACCTCACCAGTGTCCCAGAGACCCAGTACTATCCCACTGTGTTTAAAATTCCAAAATACTCCTTCAAAATGCTACTGGCATTTGCTTTGCACATAAAATGCTAAAAACCTTCCAGTGAAACAAATATCTTCAACAGTTTGATACAATGACACATCTGCCAAGTTGTAAAGCCTCATGCATTTATAACATTTTATGTACGGTCAAATGGTTCATTAATATAAATTATGAGAATCTCTAAGAAACAGGTTTCTTCTGGCATTAGATGACCAAAGGAAAACTGAGTTCTGGCTGGCTTGCAGGCCTGTAGAGGCAGACATATCTGCTGACACAACCAAGCTCCTTCCCACTGACGTGGCCTCGTCCCAGGCCCCTCACCCGGATGCCTGCAGGCCCCTGGAGGAGCAAGCTGACCTGTCCACATTTCTCAAATGCACAGCTGTTGCTCACACTGCAGATAGAGTTCAAGGCACGAGCAGGCCACCACGCTAAAAATACCACGCAGCGTCCACGCCAGGTGACGGTGGTTTCCACTCCATCCCAAAGCCCCAGGTATGAGTTTACAACCATGACTACCACATGGATTTTTAGACCCTCAGGACATACTTTGTTTACTTTTATGCAACAAAGTTAAAAGACTATCACTCAGATATAGGCTCTGAAACTGTGGAATAATTATTTGGGAACAGAGCCTCTGCCAGATCAGGATTAGCACTTGGGGCAACACCCCGTGACCTCGGTCCACACAAACCCATCCAGACCAGAAGCCTCCCGCACTGTAATTTCTGTGGATTTCTGTAAACGAGGTATTACTGCAATAAGGAATAGATGAGTGCCCTTGGAGGGCAGTTTCTGAGCCTCCCAACCACACGGCCACGTTCAGGCTGAAGC
>NW_020261270.1:0-3561 GCF_003255815.1 Theropithecus gelada
AATACCCAGAAAACTAAGAGCATGACCCACGCTTCCTAGAGATCCAACCTTTCTGAAATAAATGGTAAAGAAAGACAAGATTCCAAATCAGCATTCTCTCTTGGAAGAATTTGAGGGTTGGGAAGAAATCCTCCCTTCTACTTTCCCACCTGGAGACAGAATTGCAGTTGTCATGCTCCGTGTCCCCTGCCATCCCAGAGCCAAGCACTTGACCTAACACATAAGTGAACTTGCAAGAGAGCACTCTCAAGCACCTTGCTTTCCTCCCTTTAGTCTAAGCTCCTGAATATGTGATAGCGTGAGTCCTTAACGTCAAGATTGCCACAAAACACATTGATAGAGCTCACCCAGTAGCTTAGCAACTGTTTTTATTTCTTTAGGCTTTTTTTGAGAAGTAGAGAAAAGAAAAAGAGCTTTGTCAAAGTGAATGTCGTGCCACCCTATTTCTTCCCACTTCATGGGGATGGGGGTGAGGAAGGGGCTTGGCCAAATGTTAATAGTGAGTTCTGAAGCATTTCATTCCAAGGCCCAAGGACGAAGGCTATAAGGCAGCAACGGTGTATCTTCCCCACTTTCAGAAGGCACTATGCAAACTGGCTGCCCTAGAAGGCACCTCGAGCCTCCCCAGTCTGAGGTCTACTGAAGGCAAGCAGACTATGCCCCTTAATGCCAGACAGTTTAAAAAAAAAAAAGAGTTTGAGAGTCTGAGCCTCTCAATCCAAAGGCCCCCTGCTTCACTGCTATTGTCTTTGTCCAAAATAGACAGATGAAAGACCCTAATAGACAGGGCCCAAGTCAAAGCAATCACCCCTATTTCAAAGTGCAGAAAGTTGGGCATAGCCATAGGTCTGTCCTAAAGCTAGGGTAGATGGAGGTAGGTAGGAGAGGGGGCAGCCAGAGGACTGATAATGATCCCCAGAGATTTCCGAACCCAGGGGCCAGAGAAAGGAAGAATGGAAAAGAGATTTTGCACATAGGTATTGGAGAAAGCCTGTGCAATGTGAGAGAAAGGACAGACAGCAGGCTGAAGACCAAACTATAAGACTAGCATGCAGGGAATGGGGGAGCTATCCAGGGAGCTGTGGGCAAAAGGAGCTTCAGATGGCTGCTATTGAGAACCACTGGCATGAGCTAAATCTATGATGGGGCATAAGCGTGAATGCTCGCTCCGGTAATTGATAGGAGTATTTGGGGTAATGGGGCATGAGCCCTGTAATCAACCACAAGTTAGATCAAGGGCTGGAGCTGCTTTTCCATTCAATCAGAATTGAATGGTCATTAGGCTGATGGTAGGGTTTACAGTGTTAGTGTGATGGCAAACTGGGCAGGATATTTACTCTAACTCCACCCCGAGAACTGGAATAATGAGAATGTCCTGTTTCTACCCACCACAGCCCAGAACATTCGGTGTTACTGCAAGGAAGAAATAGTGGCATCTTGTTTTTTGGCGTCAGTTCCCATTAACAAATTAGGGTTTAATTATGAAATTCAGATCTCCTCCTTTTCAAAGTGATTTGACTGATAATTCTCACCACCTCTTCCGACCATGAAGCCCTGATTAAGAAAGATATATAACATTCCTTTTAAAGAAGAGAATATTTCCTACTCATAGTTACTGAGAGATCATCAAAGCAGTTTTTCCTCACTCTAATGCAATCATAGTTCCTGCTTCCCATTCCCACTCTTCAGAGGCAAGAAGAGGCATCTGAGTGACCCCAGTGACCCCCTCCCCACCCAGGCCCTCCAATCCCCAGGGTCTAGGTTCTCCGAATCCAACACCAGAGCTGGAGAATGCCACAATCAAGAATCTAAAACAGTCCAGTTCTAACAAATATAACAGCTAATACTGTACTCAAAAAGCATTTGCTGGCAGAGCGTGGTGGCTCACGCCTATAATCCCAACACTTTAGGAGACCGAGGTAGGAGGATCGCTTGAACCCAGGAGTTTGAGACCAGCCTGGGCAACATGGTGAAACCTCATCTCTACTAAAAGTACCAAAATTAGCTGAGCGTGGTGGTGTGCGCCTGTAATCCCAGCTACTCAGGAGGCTGAGGTGGGAGGATCACTTGAGCCTGGGAAGTGGAGGTTACTGTGAGCTGAGATCTCACCACTGCACTCCAGCATGGGCGACAGAGCCAGACCCCATCTCAAAAAACAAAGATATAAAAGCACTTTCTATGTGTGAAGCAATGCTCCAGCACTTGACAATATAAACTCATTTAATCTTCATAATAACCCTAGGAGTAGGTACTTTTATTGTCCCTGTTAACACATGAGGGAACTGAGTCACAGAGAGTATAAGTGACTTGCCCAAGTCAGAAAGTTAATAGTAGTAAAGATCCAAATATCCAGAGTTCAGCATTCCAGAGTCTGCACACCTGTGTCATAAAATCTCAGAAGAGCTGGCTCTGTCGAGTAGGCCAAAGTGGTTTCTGTGTTCCTTTCTTTTCCTGGCCCAGAGCTACCTCTCCTCCCATCGCTGCCCGTGGTCTCGGAGAGGACACCCTCTCTGATTTCAGAGCCGCATCCTGCTCAGCAACTCAGGCTTGCACTGAGGAGCTGGGCAAAGCAAGACCATGGAGGAAGGAGAAGAGGAAGGCCCGGGACAATCTCTCCTCATGCTCTGGCTAAGAGAAAAGGATCCTGGCAGCTTCCCAAACTCTGCCTGGACTCCTGATACGTGCTATATCACTTTCAAATATATCCGCATTATTACCCCAATACTTCACCTGAAGGGTCCTAATGAAACACGAGTGGATATTAACTAAGCTGTAAAATCCACAAAAATGCTGCTGTATAAGAGATATTTACCTGTGAATCAGCAGCTGGGTTAATTCATTATTTAGCAAGCTTGTTATTTATAGCATATTACAGCTTGGTAAATTATTTGTATGTGATGTTTCTGTGCATGATTTTCCCTTAAAAGAGGGAAAATGTTTATCAACCATCCAGGGAGGTTGTTTCAGTCACAGGCATATTGTTAAAATTGGGCTAGTTCCTCTTTCTTACTTCCTGCACAAGATTCCCATCTGGAAAGAACAGGGGCTGACAGAACTGTAACCAAATCAGGCATTTAGCCATTACTGGGGAGCCAAGAGTCCACTGTAAAGCAGCATTTCCCATCGTGTGTTCTGCCACAGGCCCATGGAACATGGACTATGAAATAACGGCTCTGTAGGAAGACCAATTTGGTTAATACTGGGTTAAAGTCAAAGTTATGAGCTGCAAGACTTTGATTTAAAAAATGTTGAAAGCTGTATAGCCTTTAATATATGAACATGTCTTTCAAGTCTCCAAGAGGAAGATATGGAATGGCTTGACTATGGAGTCCTTTTTATGCACAAACCTCACGGGTACTGGAACCTATGTTAAGAACACTCCTCTAAGAAGTACTTCTCATGCTGAAATGGAACTTATATTTTTTTAAGTTTTTTTATTTCAACAGTTTTGGGGTACAAGTGGTTTGGGGTTACATGTATGAATTACATAGTGGTGAATTCTGAAATTTTGGTGCACCTGTCACCCGAGTAGTAAACTTTGTACCTAATGTGTAGTTTTTT
>NW_020261271.1:0-3560 GCF_003255815.1 Theropithecus gelada
CATAACTTCAGAGCAGTATCGCCAGGCCCAGTGAGGCATGCTTGGATCTTGACACAAAAGTCCCTCTTCGACTTGATCCGGCTCCAGTGTGGATCTTTCACTTTAGCCCAAAGTGCCTCCTTGAACTCTCAAACGTATTCTGAGCTGAGCGCGATGGGGATTTGGGTCAATCATGATCTTCCCCAGGGGGATTTTCTCTCTCAGAGCTCAGACCTTGCGCATGGCCCCTGTGACCCACCTCCTGGAACTGGGGGCTCTGGGGAATGCCTGATGTGCCTCAGGACGGAACAGGCACGGTCCGCCACCGCTTGTGCTAACTGTGGAAACGAAGGGTACATGGGGCATATGTAGCTCAAAGGTTATGTGCAATTTTATCAGAAAATAAGTGTAATTTATTCTAACACTGAAAAATGAATTAGGTCCTCATGCTTCTTTTCTTCTCCTTTTTTTTTTTTTTCCCCCAGACTAGGTCTCACTCTGTCGTCCAGGCTGGAGTGCAGTGGCATAATCATGGCTCACTACAGCCTAGACCTCCCTGGCTCAAGCGATCCTCCCGTCTCTGCTCCTGTTTCTCATGTCTGATTGACAGGTGGATAAAATCACATGCCTGGCACCTCTCCTTGTGCGGGAGGTCTGGCCACATTTTGCGGAAGTTGGAGACAAGTACACTAGATGGGGCTATTGCCTTGCATTATACGATTCACACTGCATGGGGTGGAGAATTGAATTTCACATTTGAGAAATGGGAAAGGAGGAAATAAAAACATGGAATGTCCTAACCTTTCTGAAAATCCAAAAAAGGCCCAAGGAAAGCTAGTTCAATTATTCCTGCTGTGACAAACTATGATACGGTCAGACGTGCGCACTCTGGCGGAGTGTTCCTAGCCTGGGCTGCCCAAGAGGTGGCAGCTATTCCAGGACAGATGGAGTGTGGACCCTGTGGTGAGCTGGGATCACTCTCAGGAATGACCATTAGCCCAGAGCCATGGGGCTTGTTAGATGCAGGGGTGAGTAGGGGGTCGCCGGAAACAGCCTGCTATCGGTGCTCTGATGTCCGAATGCCACTTTGGTCACCTCAAGATTAAAATTTAGAGGCAGACCATCCTGTGTGGCCTATTGGTGAGACAGGGACTCAGAGGAACACAGGAACCACCCACACTCTCGCCCTGCCATGGCTACCGGCCGCCCAGGCATGCCTTGGCTCCCTTTGAGTTCACCATCCTCGTTGCTGCATCCTGTCCTTTTCCGGACACCTCTATTTTTCTCACACCTGGAAATTACACCTGCTGGCAGTCTTCAGAATTTTCCAGAGAGTTGACAACTTGGGGCTCATTTGTTTCTGCTCATTTTTATTTAGTTTTTCAGACGTGCTGTGCTCCAGGCAAGACATGATAGTAGCTCATCAAAGAGAGGCTGTTTTGGGGAAGTGGAGCAGCTGCCGCTGGTTTTGGAGCTGGGGTAGCTGCCGCTGCTACCACCACTGCAGCGGCCCGAGGAGTGGCCTTGGGAAGGTGGTGGTCACCATGCTCAGAGCTGTGCTTGGAAGTGACAAAAAGTGTGCTGGTACAGAAAGCCAAGACCGCTGAGCAGGCTGAGTGTGGTGATGATGTGGCTGCAGCTGGGAAGGCAGCCATGCCACAGGGGCATGCACCCCCAACTGAAGACAGCAATCTGCCCTCTGCCGCCTACAAGAACATGGTGGGTGCCCATCGTTCTTCCTGGATTCTCATCTCCAGCACTGAGCAGGGAACAGGGAGGAATGAGAAGCAGCAGATGGGCAAAGAGTACCGTGGAAGAGAGAGGCAGAGCTGCTGGACATCTGCAATGAGGTTCCAGAGCGGTTGGGCAGGTCCCTTACTCCCCATGCTACACAACTTGAAAGCAAGGTGTTCTTGAAAATGAAAGGAGATCATTTCAGGTATCTTTTTGGGGTGGCGTCTGGAGACAATAAACAAACCGCTCTGTTGAACTCCCAGCAGCTTACCAGGAAGCATCTGAAATTAGTAAGAAAGATAGGCAACCCACACAGCCAATTCGACTGGGTCTAGCACTTAATTTCTCAGCCTTTTGCTATGGGATTCTAAACTCTCCTGAAAAGGCCTGCAGCCTGGTAAACATGGCATTTGATGAAGCAATTGCTGAATTGGATACACCGAATGAAGAGTCTTATAAAGACAGCACTCCCCCCATGCAGTGACTTCGGGACCATCTCATTCTGTGGACATTGGGAAATCAGGGAGAGGCGGGAGATGCTGGGGAGGGAGAGAACTATGTCTGCCATGCCTCGCGATCTGTTCAGTGTCACCCTGTACCATCCACATAAATCCTTTTGTGAGATTTAAAAAAAAAAGAATTGTACATCGTCTTGTGATTTTTCACAGCCTCAGCCTAGCAAGAATGGTTCGTGGGATAAACAGCTGGTATTGGTATCTAGAACCCAGATTGGCTGCATAAACACCACGGCATTCTGAAGTTTTGGTTTTGATTGACGTTGGCAAGATTACTGTGTGTTTAATTTTCTTAAAGCTGAACACTGTGGTGATGGGTTTTGAAATTCAGCATAATTCTTTCTGATAGGAAAAATAGACCTNCTGGAACCTTGAAAGTAGGGGAGCCTTGTGCCAGGTGAGGTGCAGAGGTCAGCAGAGTCCAGGTCACAAAGGCCCTTAGGTGTCAAGGGTTTTAGTCTTTATTCTTAAAGGCTGGGTGGTCTTGAAGTAAAGAAGAGTGTGGTATAATAGGTGTATCAGTTCTCTACTGCTGTGTAACAAATTACCCCAAAGGGTAGTGGCATAGAACAACTTATATTATCATCTCACGGTTCTTTGGGCTAGGAACTTGGTCATGGCTTAGCTGGGTCCTCTGACTCTCGGTCTCCCACAAGGTTACAATCCAGTGTCAGTGGGAGCTGCAGCTATCTCAAGGATTGCCTGGGGAGAGGATTCATATCCAAGGTCACCAAGTGGCTGTTGGCAGACCTCAGGCCTTTGCTCACTGCCAGCTGGAGGCATTTCTTCATTGTCTCATGGGCCTCTCCCTAAGGCTTCTCACAACATGGCAATTTGATTCCCCCAGAATGGGGAAGGCAGGAGAGAGAGAAAACATTCTTTTTGTAACCTAATCTGAAATGTGGCATTCTGTCACTTTTACAATATTCTATTCATAGAAACAAGTCACCTGATGCGGCCCACACTCAGGAGGAGATTGTACCAGGGAGTGAATGCCAGGGGGTGGGAATGTCTGGGTGCCAGCGGAGATGCTGCCTACCGCAGTGTGGAGAATGGATTGGAGGGGTCAGAATGAATGTAGAGAGAATTCAAAGGCTCCTGCAGGAGTCCAAACAAGAGGATTGTAGATTGTAGCCTGGAAGAGGTCAGTAGCTATGGTGATGATGGACACCAGGTGGATATGTTGGAGAGACACTTGGGAGGTAAAATTGAAAGGTAATAGGTTAGAGATGGGTTGAATATGAGAGAAAAGGAAGAGAACATTACAGAGCATTCTTAGGTGTCTGTCTTCCACACTGCATAGGCTGGTGCCATTTGTGGAGTCAAGGACCG
>NW_020261272.1:0-3559 GCF_003255815.1 Theropithecus gelada
TTTTTTTGTATTTTTAGTAGAGACGGGGTTTCACTGTGTTAGCCAGGATGGTCTCGATCTCCTGACCTCGTGATCCGCCCATCTCGGCCTCCCAAAGTGCTGGGATTACAGGCTTGAGCCACCGCGCCCGGCCTTGTTTTGTTTTTTTAAGACAGAGTCTCGCTTTCTCACCCAGGCTGGAGTGCAGTGGCGCAATCTTGGCTCATTGCAACCTCCGCCTCTGGGGTTCAAGTAATTCTCCTGCCTCAGCCTCCTGAGTACCTGGGATTTACAGGCGCCGCTAACATGCCCAGCTGATTTTTGTATTTTTAGTAGAGTTGAGATTTCACCGTGTTGGCCAGGCCGGTCTCAAACTGCTGACCTCAGGTGATCCACCCACCTCAGTCTCCCGAAGCTCTGGGATTATAGGCATGAGCCACCACACCTGGCCCCAAGTCACTTATTAAATGTCTTAAATATTGCAGACTTCCTACAATTGACCCAGAGAAATGTGTATATTTATTAGATCTCCAACTCCTAGTAACTTCAGGTAACCAACCATAGTCCACAGTGGAACAGTGGTTCTTACCCTTGGACACATTAAAATTGTGGGATGCAGGGAATGATCAATGCCAGATTTCCATCCCCAAGCCTAATGAATTAGTCTGTAAGTGAGATCTGGACATCTTTGTATTTTAAAACTAACTCTCAAAATGTAGCCATTGGGGTCCACGGCGTGAGCTTCACTTGAGAACTGGATAGAAACTGCACTCAGGCCAGGTGCAGTGGCTCATGTCTGTAATCCTAGCACTTTGGGAGGCTGAGGTGAGCAGATCAACTTGAGGTCGGGAGTTCAAGACCAGCCTGGCCAACATGGTGACAGCCCATCTCTACTAAAAATACAAAAAAGTTAGCCAGGTGTGGTGATGCATGCCTGTAATCCAGCTACCTGGAGGCTGACGCAGGAGCATTGCTTGCACCTGGAAGGCGGAGGTTGCGGTGAGCTGAGATCACGCCACTGGGCAACAGAGCGAGACTCTGTCTCAAAAAAATACTGCACTCCAATCTACGTGATTCATAAACTCTTGGACTGGGGCTGAGCTACCAGGTTTAACAAGCTCTTCAGGTGATTCTGATGCACACTACAGTTTGAGAACCACCACTTAAAAGCTTCCCCAGGTCAGAAATTGTTAATAGAATTTCTTTGGAATATATAAGCCAATGGTTACTATTAATGAGATGCACTCAAAGAGTCCAACTACTCTTTGTTCTAATGTAATTTAAGTATGCAAACTTATGTTTGATTGTAAGTTATTGCTTTTGGTATTTGGCATAATTTACTAATTGTGGGTATTAGGCAACTCAATTTCATTTGTGGTTTCTGCACATGCTCATGACTTTAGAAGGAATAGTGGTAAATGTTTTGATTTTAATTAATTAAAATAGCTCTAAACTTTCAATTCTGTATTAAGCTATCCTAAGAGTTCTAATTGAGAGCATTGCAACTGGTCTTTAGTATCTTAATTTTAAATAGTAAACCCATTGCTACATTTGGTTTAAAATATGACTTTGGGAACCTAATGTAATATTTCTGTGGTATTAACTATCACTGTTATTACCATTACTGTGGGATGTTATTATTAATGAGTGATAGACAATATATATGATAGCGATGGACTTAAAAATATGAAGGTGGACTAGATTTGATCATTTGGAACCTCTTTCTCTAACTATACTTAAGAAACATATTAATATGAAGACCACTGGATGAAAAGTTGTTGGGGAAAAAGATACGCTTCTGGTACAAAATATCTCTTTACAGATAGTTACAAAGAGTGAAATGTACCTTTACAATGAAGAGATCTAGCAGTCAATACCTTTAATGATTATTGAACATCAGTAGTGGGAGTTGATATTCTGACATTTGTGTACCTCATGAAAGGTAATAAGATAAGAAATACACAACACTACCTATGTATTGTTTTTGCCAAAGGTATTTAATACTGCCTCTAATTGTAAGTAAACAGACAAACCCAGAATGTGGGATGTAATATAAAACAACTAACCAGACTCTTTAAATAAATAATAAATAAATAAATAAGTCAACATCATGAAAAAGAAGTAGCAACAAATAAGGCAGAGTGAATGTTTTAGAATGTTAAGGAGACCAAAAAAGCATGATCAAATGCAGTCCCTGAATCTTGATTGCATCCTGGATAGAAAAAGTGAGCTTTGAAAGTCACTTTGGGGCTGGGCACAGTGGCCCACGCCTGTAATCCCAGCAATTTGGGAGGCTGAGGCAGGCAGATCACTTGAGGTCAGTGTTTGAGACCCGCCTGGCGAACATGGCAAAACCCCGTCTTTACTAAAAATACAAAAATTAGCCGGGTGTGGTGGTGTGTACCTGCAATCCCAGCTACTTGGGTGGCTGAGGCAGGATAATTGCTTAAACCCAGGAGGCGGAGGTTGCAGTGGGCTGAAATTGCACCACTGGATTCCAGTCTGGGTGATACTATGTCTCAAAAAAGAAAGTCACTTTGAAAGCAGTTAGGGAAGTTTTGTATATGAATTGTATATTGGTCGATATTGAATTAATATTGATTTTCTAAGACATGGTAATGGTATTGTGGTTAGGTAGAATTGGGTCGAGTGGAGGGGGTGGAATATCCTTAATCTCAGACAATGGATACTTGGGTATTTAAGGGTATTTAAGGGTATTTAAGTGTCATGATATCTGCATTTAATTCCAAGTAATTCAGAAAAAAAAAAGTGTGTTTTTTTATAGTGAAGAAAGTAAATATGACAAAACATGAATAATTGGTAAATCTCGGTGGAAGATGAAGGTGTCTATTCTTTTACCTTTTCTGTGGGATTAAAAGATGTTCAAAATAAAAAGTTGAAGGAAAACTTTTTTTTTTTTTTTTTTTTTGTGAGACGGAGTCTCGCTCTGTCGCCCAGGCTGGAGTGCAGTGGCCGGATCTCAGCTCACTGCAAGCTCCGCCTCCCGGGTTCACGCCATTCTCCGGCCTCAGCCTCCCGAGTAGCTGGGACTACAGGCGCCCGCCACCTCGCCCGGCTAGTTTTTTGTATTTCTTAGTAGAGACGGGGTTTCACCGTGTTAGCCAGGATGGTCTCGATCTCCTGACCTCGTGATCCACCCGTCTCGGCCTCCCAAAGTGCTGGGATTACAGGCTTGAGCCACCGCGCCCGGCCGGGAAAATTTTTAAAAAGAAAAGCAGTAGTAGGCCGGGCGTGTTGGCTCACACCTGTAACACCAGAACTTTGGGAGGCCGAGGTGGGTGGATCATCTGAGGTTGGGAGTTCAAGCCAGACTGACCAACATGGAGAAACCCCATCTCTACTAAAAATACAAAACTAGCTGGGCGTGGTGGCGCATCCCTGTCATCCCAGCTACTCGGGAGGCTGAGGCAGGAGAATCTCTTGAACCTGGGAGGTGGAGGTTGCAGTGAGCTGAGACTGTGCCATTGCACTCCAGTCTGGGTGACAGGTGACAGAGCAAGACTCTGTCTCACAAAAAAAAAAAAAAAAAAAAAAGACACGCAGTAGTAGTCAAATATTT
>NW_020261273.1:0-9273 GCF_003255815.1 Theropithecus gelada
AAAAAAAAAAAAAAAGAATTATAGTAAGATATTCAAAAATTGATAACAGTTTCCACTGGAAATTTACTAATTTCTAGAAGAAGAATAACATAATTCAGAGTCTGTATTGGGTATATATGGAAGAGGATTAAAATAGGACTAACATATAGAGCTGATTTCATGGCTCATCTTTATGGAGTGACCTCTGCTTCATAGTGGATAGAAGTGTTAACTCAGCAAAAAGTTAGAATGCTCTGATAAGCACCCTTAAGTCACATCTTGATAACTAGCCAACCACATGGGAATAATTTGAGCTATGACTGATGATTGGTGATGAATGAATTATTGAACTCTCTGAAAAACAGTTCATATTTACTAGGCAGTTACATTTTCTTAACCCAAAAGGAAAGCAGAGTATATTTTATTTTTGGCAAATAAGGAATTGTTCTGTGGGGTGTATTAAATTATTTACTCTTTTCCTCATACTTACAACACTATATCTGGTTGCGCTATATTGAGTCTACCCCTTGTATACATGGATTCTGCTTGAGGGGATTCAATTAACCACTCATAGAAAATATTTGAAAAAAAGCAATATAACAATAACATGAATACAAATAGAAAACAACATAGTATAACAACTATTTACATAAAATTTAAATTATATTGGATATTAAAAGTAATCCATACATGATTTAATGTATATGAGAGAATGTGCATAGGTTATATGCAAACACTATGCCATTTTCTATTAGGAACATGGGCATCTTCAGACTTTGTATTTGTGGAGGGTGAGAGGTCCTGGAATCAATCTCCTCTGGATACCGTGGGATGGCTATACTTTGTTTTTTTCCAAAATTGAATTTACTTTGGCATATGTGGCTACCTCCTCGTTTAACATTTGAAAAAAACAAACAACAAAATCTATTTCAAAAAGCGTGACAATAAAACAAGATTATCAGGTAATATCTTTGTTTTGCAAACTATTTTTGTTTGCTTTTGAAATCCTCTTAATAGAATGAAAACCAATGTCTTTGGAGGGAAAAACCAAACTGGTCTAATCTATTGTTTGCTATTCTTTGGATAAAAGTAATTAACTTGACTTATTCCTTTCCAATTTCTTGCTTGGTATCCATCATTGTGGAGACACACCTCACATCAAACAATTCTCCCAAGCTAACACAACAAGGATTTAAATCTGGAATGTGTGTAATTTAATTATTTACAAAGTTGCTTTGTATCTAGAAGAATCTATGTGTGCAGAGCTCACTATAAATTTTTCATTTGGTTTTATATACATGGATACTGAAAAATTTGTAAAATATCCCTTACTTTGTTGTGATATTGTTTGTTGTGAATGTGATCCAACTGCAATTATTGCCCTCTCATTGAGCACTTGCATTAATCTAGCTGATCTGGCTGCTGCTGATTCTTCTCTCCCTTCACTGGAGAAGGACAACATCCTCAAAGACTCAAACATTGTTCCTCAGCCCATAAGTGTGGGAGCAATTGTGCTTCCTTGCCATAATCCCTGTGATTTTTTTAATCTGCCTGGCTCCATTAAGATGACAATTAAATCACTGCTTCACCTATGCTTTACAGACATTGCTTTCCACTGCCACCAAGTTATTAAGTTTCACATACCCATCATATTAGGAGAGTGTGATAAATGACACAGTTATTAGTTCTGCATAAATGTCAAGCTCTTGAAAATCCAACTATATCACACCTCATGGCTTCTGCTATCAGTCTTTGTTCCCAACCAATCTGTTCCAGAGGGTACCACGAGACAAATGAGTTATTTAGAGCTGCTTCCATTCTCCATCAGACAATGATAAGGCTAAGATCATTAAATCAAAAGCCCTCCCAGCATCAGCATGGCAATTGACTTGTAGACTCTTTGCTATAACCCCAAAGACTCTCTGAGCCATTATTTCTTAATTTTCCTCAGCTCCACCTCAGAAAACTTTTAAATTTAGTTTTTTTTCTCCACTGTGCCCTAGTTCCTACAGCTTTACCAGTGGAACAGTCTATTTTGAATGCTTCTTATGAATGTTCAGGCAACTGGACCCCAACTGAACACCAGAGCTTCCCCCTCCTGCATTAACCAATGCCCTGACATTGGTCAGTAGACTAGGTTATACCCAATCCAGCTCTTTCTAGAGTTTAATCACTACAGCTGCAGTCCCATCAACCCTGCGATTTCTGTTTCCTGCCTGGGAAGAATTCCTGGTGAGAGGGGACTTGAAACTTAGTACTTAATCTATGTCCCTCCACACTTCTGAAATTGTCTATTTTTTTCACTAGGCTACATCAGATCTCTCTGTCACTCTGGCCCCTACCTCACTGTCCCTCTTACCTCCATGTATCCCCAAAGCTAATTCCTGCTATATCTTAGTTCAAAGTTGGTCCGATTTTTGGTTCTCCCTGCAAGCTTCACTATCTAGACAATTTCCCTAAAACCCAGGAATTCTCCCAAGTGTTTCTGCCATGAATGCAGCTTTTCCATGGGCCCAAGCATGCTCTACAGCTTGGTGGTTTAAACTAATACTTTCCTAGAAACTTAATAGGATAAGAGCTACCTATTTTCAGCTTGTCCTATCAAGTAAAAAGAGAGTCAGCTTACCTGGCTGATACCTGCTGGGTGGATATCTGCTGGGTGGGTCTCTTTCTTACCAGAAGTTTCTTTGTCTACGCCGAGGTACCAGTAGCTGTAGAAAAAGTGGGGATATCAGTTCTAAATTCTGCCTTGTATCTTGGGACCCATTTTATTGCCAGGCTCATTTTCTGTGATATGGGCCTTATTTACTTCTTAGCATCCCTGTTTTTGAGGGTCTTTTGCAATGACTTAGAATTAACTTGCCTGATGTTTGACAACTGTCCTGTCTCTGTATTCACTTCTAAAATCTTACCCACATTTATTATTCCTGGAATTAGAGAAGTCCTGATACTGATTCTGATCTAAATTGTCTATGCGTTGCTTGGATAGGGTCTCTGACATGGCGTTGTTGTTTGAATTCTGAGCATTGGCTATTAGCCTACTTCCCTGGACTCTGATTAACTTTTCTACCACCATGTCAACAATCCTTGGATTAAATCAAACTAATTGCTTTTCCCAGACTCTGATATTGATCAGTGAAATTAAACTCAGAATAGGCACTTCCTTCACAATAGACAAAGTACCTCTATTTTTATTAATCAAAATAGACGAAATTAGTTAATACTATTTATTTCATTTTATTTTATCGAGAATAAGCTCTGCATTAGATAGCCAAATGGTGGTTTTAAGAAATTCCAGCAAACTGCTACTGCTCACAGCCTGGAAATTCCTAGCAAACCTATTATCAAGGGATGTAACTACAAACACATAATAGCACAGCTCCCTTTTGAAGACTTTGTAATGTTTTCTTTGATATCATTTGGCAATAGTCATAAATTTATGAAAGAGTTACACTTATGAATTCTGGTTTTGTTCCTAAGAATCCCACAGAAAAACTGAAAACTCAGATCCCTGTTTAAAGCAGTGGAATAATTTCAACCATCATTTTTTCCATAATTCCAATAAAATACATTGTCTCAAAATTAAATAATAATATTATTTTAAGGCTTACTCAAAGAGCCACAAAAATCTTTGAATAGATGCATAATTGCAAATAGCCATTATAAACTATTGAAATAATGGACTTGTTTTCTCTTATTGGTAATGGATACTTTATATTGGGTTGATTTAACAAAACTGTACAGACTACCCTATCTAACTAGGTAATTCAACCTGTTTTTCTCTATCTGTTCCTTTTCATTATCACATTTGTCTCATGTTGTAATTATATATGTATTTTTTGCATGTATGCTAATTTTCTGTCTTCACCACTACAGTGTAACTTATGTGCTCCATGAGACAGATAATAGGATCATTTATGCTATTTTATCATAACCAGTATATGCTCAGCTTCTATGGTTACCACTGTGTCAGGTACTGAAAAAATATTTATTAAGTACATTAGTTATAAGCATTCAACGAATGTTCAATTCTAAGATTCAATTCTAATGAATGTAAATGAAATCACATAAAGCTTCTTTTTAAATACAATCCAAGATAAAGATAGCTAAATTGAAATAGAGTAATGTATGATATATGTATATATCATATACATTAAAAATTAGTAGAAGTAATTTGGTAAATAATATCTTGATCTACTAAGTTTTTGTGATACATACATTCTGAAAATTTTTTAAAGTCTAAAAATTTATCAATAATGTTTACATAATATCTCCTTCAAAAATGAAAAGTCTGTTAAGTTTAATGATGACATGGTGCTTAGTGGGGAAGTTTACATTTTGGACGAAATTATTATTATTGATTCTGTGAACTGAATTATTCAAAGCAAACAAGACAAAAATTTATCAGTGAATTAATTTAGTTCTACATTTACATATTTTAAGAAACCAAAGGATCTGGTATAGAATATAGGTGGTTTGGCTAAATATCAGCATGGAGGTGATTTGTAGTGAGGAGAGACACTTAAAAGTTTTACCTGATATTCACATGCATGTGAACATTATTGTGATGATTGAAAAATAAAACTAATGGAATCTTACTTTGTATCATAAAAATACTGTATCTAGAACCTATTATATGACAAACTAGCTGTCCCACCACACCTAAGATGTTCTGCTCAGTTCAGAGTCCCACATTCTAAAGGAGACATAGGTAGCATGTACTTAAAAGACAAACACAGTGTGGACACAGAGAACTTGAAAATGTCACAGGGGTAAGGAATATGTGCCGTGTCTTAAAGAGTGTGGGCATAGGCATTGTCTTTAATTATATGAAAGGTTTATCCAGTAGGTCCAAGACTGGCATTGAATACAAGGCACCAGATTGCTAATTCAGAACCAGCTGTGGAACTTCAAAAGTGGAAAAATTTGTCACAACCTGGTGAAGAACTGTGTAGAAAAATAATCAAAGTGTTGTAATGAGATGCTTTTTTAATATAATTGGTTTCATGAATCCTGAGATCTTCAAAGAGAAGGAAAACAGAGTCAGAGAAAAAAAATAGTTAATTACCTAAGAAACTCTTTCAACTATAAGGTTTGAAAATTGAATAAATAGCTAACATAATGAATCCTTTAAGCCATAAGTGGTTTCTATTAAAAAATCATGTCATACCTCCCTTAACCCCTGCTTGCTTATGTCATCTTATTATTTTAGTCGTTATCTTTCGCCCAGTAGAGCATGTGAATTTATCTTTTCTTTTACTGGGTTTACTAAAAGTATGAGCAGTAATCTTAATGACCTGTAATTTAAGCCACGTTTAATGAAAAGGGTAACATGTTGACCTGAGGGATGCTGTTGACACCATCTATTGTTTACCAGAATTTTCCAACCTCTAACCTTTTGCCTCATTTTACAGAGAATCATGCAAGCTGTAATCTGATCACCCAAATTGAGCCAATAGAATGAATGCCTGGTGATCATTCAGCTGGTGTGTCACCTATGATCCCTGCTTTCAGGAACTAGAAGTTCTCCTTAACACAATTGAAAAGCTTCCACTCACAATGGCCCCACCCACAGAGTCAGATAGAAGTGCACCTTCATTAGCTAGCAACATAAAAGATGATGGTTAGATGGGGTAGTGAGTGCTGGTGGAGATCTTTTGACTGGACTTCAGGAAGCAGGAGTGTGAGGTTTGATGTTGCTTATTCAATCTTGGTTAGTTTCTTAATTTTTATTTTTTTATTCTTTTCATTTTTTTTGAGAGAGAGTCTTATTCCATCACTCAGGCTGGTGTGTAGAGGCGTGATCACGGCTCAATGTAGCCTCAACCACTCAGGCTCAATTGATTCTCCCACCTTACCCTCCAAGGTAGCTGGGACCACAGGTTTGCACCATCACATTTGGCTAAATTTTTGGTTTTTTTTTTTTTTATTATACTTTAAGTTCTAGGGTACATGTGCACAACATGCAGGTTTGTTACATATGTATACATGTGCCATGTTGGTGTGCTGCACCCATTAACTGGTCATTTACATTAGGTATATCTCCTTATGCTATCCTGCCCCTCTACCCTCTCCCCACAATAGGAGCCGGTGTGTGATGTTCCCCTTCCTGTGTCCAAGTGTTCTCATTGTTCAATTCTCACCTATGAGTGAAAACATGCGGTATTTGGTTTTCTGTTCTTGCGATAGTTTGCTGAGAATGATGGTTTCCAGCTGCATCCATGTCCCGACAAAGGACAAGAACTCATCCTTTTTTATGGCTGCATAGTATTCCATGGTGTATATGTGCCACATTTTCTTAATCCAGTCTGTCACTGATGGACATTTGGGTTGGTTCCAAGTCTTTGCTATTGTGAATAGTGACGCAATAAACATACGTGTGCATGTATCTTTATAGCAGCATGACGTATAATCCTTTGGGTATATACTCAGTAATGGGATGCCTAGGTCAAATGGTATTTCTAGTTCTAGATCCTTGAGAAATCACCACATATTTTTTCCACAGTGGTTAAACCAGTTTACAGTCCCACCAACAATGTAGAAGTGTTCCTATTTCTTTGCATTCTCTCCAGCACCTGTTGTTTCCTGATTTTTTAATGATGGCCATTCTAACTGGTGTGAGATGGTATCTCATTGTGGTTTTGATTTGCATTTCTCTGATGGCCAGTGATAGTGAGCATTTTTTCATGTGTCTGTTGGCTGTATGAATGTCTTCTTTTGAGAAGTGTCTGTTCATATCCTTTGCCCACTTTTTGATGGGGTTGCTTGTTTTTTTCTTGTAAATTTGATTGAGTTCTTTATAGGTTCTGGATATTAGCCCTTTCTCAGATGGGTAGATTGCAAAAATTTTCTCCCAGTCTGTAGGTTGCCTGTTCACTCTGATGGTAGTTTCTTTTGCTGTGCAGGGGCTGTTTAGTTTAATTAGATCCCATTTGTCAATTTTGGCTTTTGTTGCTGTTGCTTTTGGTGTTTAAGATATGAAGTCCTTGCCCATGCTTATGTCCTGAATGGTATTACCTAGGTTTTCTTCTAGGGTTTTTATGGTTTTTGGTCTAATATTTAAGTCGCTAATCCATCTTGAATTAATTTTCATATAAACGTATCCAGCATATAAACAAAACGAAAGACAAAAATTACATGATTATCTCAATAGATGCAGAAAAGGCCTTTGACAAAATTCAACAGCCCTTCATGCTAAAAACTCTCAATAAATTCGGTATTGATGGAACGTATCTCAAAATAATAAGAGCTATTTATGACAAACTCACAGCCAATAATACTGAATGGGCAAAAAACTGGAAGTATTGCCTTTGAAAACTGGCACAAGACAGGGATGCCCTCTCTCACCACTCCTATTCAACATAGTGTTGGAAGTTCTGGCTAGGGCAATGAGGCAAGAGAAAGAAATAAAGGATATTCAGTTAGGAAAAGAATAAGTCAAATTGTCCCTGTTTGCAGATGACATGATTGTATATTTAGAAAACCCTATCATCTCAGCCCAAAATCTCCTTCAGCTGATAAGCAACTTCAGCAAAGTCTCATGATACAAAATCAATGTGCAAAAATCACAAGCATTCTTATACACCAGTAACAGACAAACAGAGAGCCAAATCATGAATGAACTCCCATTCACAATAGCTTCAAAGAGAATAAAATACCTAGGAATCCAACTTACAAGGGATGTGAAGGACCTCTTCAAGGAGAACTACAAACCACTGCTCAGTGAAATAAAAGAGGACACAAACAAATGGAAGAATATACCATGCTCATGGATAGGAAGAATCAATATCGTGAAAATGGCCATACTGCCCAAGGTAATTTATAGATTCAATGCCATCCCCATCAAGCTACCAATGAGTTTCTTCACAGAATTGGAAAAAACTGCTTTTTCCATATGGAACTAAAAAAACCCTGCATTGCCAAGACAATCCTAAGCTAAAAGAACGAAGCTGGAGGCATCATGCTACCTGACTTCAAACTATACTACAAGGCTACAGTAACCAAAACAGCATGGTACTGGTACCAAAACAGAGATATAGACCAATGGAACAGAACAGAGTCCTCAGAAATAATACCACACATCTATAGACATCTGATCTTTGACGAACCTGACAGAAACAAGAAATGGGGAAAGGACTCCCTATTTAATAAATGGTGCCAGGAAAATTGGCTAGCCATAAGTAGAAAGCTGAAACTGGATCCTTTCCTTACTCCTTATATGAAAATTATTATTATTATTATTATTATCATCATCATCATCACCCTCATCATTATTGCAAAGACAGGGGTTTGCTGTGTTGCCCTAGCTGGTCTCAAACTCTTGAGCTCAAGTGATCCTCCCAGCTTCGTCTCCCAAAGTGCTCTGAGTACAGGCGTGAGCCACCACTCCAGCTCGTTAGTTTTATAAATAGGCACGGAAGGAAATGCATTATTTCCATATCAGCTAAGATTATACATTTATGTAATTCAGTGTCTCCCAAAATGCAGTTTAGGAATCACCTAAAAAATTATGTATTAGAGATTGCAGATTTCTCAGCACTACCTCCAGCAATTTTGATTCTGTAAATTGAGGTTGTTGGGCTTGGGGATCTGCCTTTTTAATAAGCAGCCCAGATAAAGCTCAGGAACATAGTTCACAGACCTCACATTGAAAACAACTACTGGTTTAGGCAAAAATGAGAGATTTTCGTATTTGTCAGGTGTTTCTTTTAGAACGGAGAACCAATTACAAGGACAAGGGACTATGACAAATGTCAAACATGTACGTGTGTGGTGGTGGTGAGGAAGATGAGCATTAAGCATTTGAAATATGGTTTGTGGACTGCTATAGATAAAAGAAATTGTTAGATGCTGAGAAGTAGTCAGAAAAAGTAGAATGGTATTGAATTCCAAACTTAAAATTAAAACAAAAAACAATAGGATAGAGTTACAGGATTTATTAGGGGTTGAGTGGTCAAAGTTCTGTGTAATAACTTACAGCAGGACAGACTGGTCAATGTGCCTAGGAGTTAGCAAAATCTACAAGCTGGAATGACACATCATTATTCTTGCTATTGCACTTCCAGCCTTGCCAGGACAAGCGCACATGCTGCTATTCAAGTAACGTACTGCTCTAATGCCAACAAGTGAGCATAGGACACAGAAGATACCAGGAGTAAAACGATCTTATAATGTTTGATATAGCTGTTCTGCACCGATTTCCTCTGCAGGTTTTGATGAGGGGTCAACTCACCCTCTCTCAAACATCCCTGGAATAGTTGTAATTAATAATACAGGTCACGGGGGGGGGGGGGG
>NW_020261274.1:0-1530 GCF_003255815.1 Theropithecus gelada
CTGTATTTCGTGGATCTCTTTGCTCGCCTTATTTCTGTGGAATCTGACAACAGATATTTCGGATCCCTTTGAAGACCATAGGGCCAAAGGAAATATCCTCCGATAACAAACAGAAAGAAGCTTTCTGAGAAACTTCTTTGTGTTCTGTGAAATCATATCACAGAGTTACAGCTTTCCCCTTAAGAAGACTTTCGCTGAGACAGTTCTTGTGGAATTGGCAAAGTGATATTTGGAAGCCCATAGAGGGCTATGGTGAAAAACGATATATCTTCAGATGAAATCTGGAAAGAAGCTTTCTGAGAAACTGCTTAGTGTTCTGTTAATTGATCTCACAGACTTACATCTGTATTTCGTGGACCTCTTTGCTAGCCTTATTTCTGTGGAATCTGAGAACAGATATTTCGGATCCCTTTGACTACTATAGGGCCAAAGGAAATATCCTCCGATAACAAAGAGAAAGAAGCTTTCTCGTAAACTTCTTTGTGTTCTGTGAAATCATCTCACATAGTTACAGCTTTCCCCTCAACAATGCTTTCGCTAAGACAGTTCTTGTGGAATTGGCAAAGTGATATTTGGAAGCCCATAGAGGGCTATAGTGAAAAAGGAAATATCCTCAGATGAAATCTGGAAAGAAGCTTTCTCAGAAACTGCTTTGTGTTATGTGTCTTCCACTCACAGAGTTACATCTGTATTTCGTGGATCTCTTTGCTAGCCTTATTTCTGTGGAATCCGAGAAGAAACATTTCCGATCCCTTTGAAGACTATAGGGCCAAAGGAAATATCCTACGATAACAAAGAGAAAGAAGCTTTCTGAGAAACTTCTTTGTGTTCTGTGAAATCATCTCACAGAGGTACAGCTTTCCACTCAAGAAGCCTTTGGCTAAGACAGTTCTTGTGGAATTGGCAAAGTGATATATGGAAGCCCATAGAGGGCTATGGTGAAAAAGGAAATATCCTCAGATGAAATCTGGAAAGAAGCTTTCTGAGAAACTGCTTAGTGTTCTACTAATTCATCTCACAGAGTTACATCTGTATTTCGTGGATCTCCTTGGTAGCCTTATTTCTGTGGAATCTGAGAACAGATATTTCGGATCCCTTTGAAGACCATAGGGTCAAAGGAAATATCCTCCGCTAACAAAGAGAAAGAAGCTTTCTGAGAAACTTCTTTGTGTTCTGTGAAATCATCTCACAGAGTTACAGCTTTCCCGTCAAGAAGCCTTTCGCTGAGACAGTTCTTGTGGAATTGGCAAAGTGATATTTTGAAGCCCATATAGGGCTATGGTGAAAAACGAAATATCCTCAGATGAAATCTGGAAAGAAGCTTTCTGAGAAACTTCTTAGTCTTCTGTTAATACAGCTCACAGAGTTACATCTGTATTTCGTGGATCTCTTTGCTAGCCTTATTTCTGTGGAATCTGAGAACAAACATTTCCGATCCCTTTGATGACTATAGGGCCAAAGGAAATATCCTCCGATAACAAAGAGAAAGAAGCTTTCTGAGAAACTTCTTTGTGTTCTGTGAAATCATCT
>NW_020261274.1:1561-3443 GCF_003255815.1 Theropithecus gelada
TTCTTGTGGAATTGGCAAAGTGATATGTGGAAGCCCATAGAGGGCTATGGTGAAAAAGGAAATATCCTCAGACGAAATCTGGAAAGAAGGTTTCTGAGAAACTGCTTTGTGATGTCTGACTTCCACTCACAGAGTTACATCGGTATTTGGTGGATCACTTTGCCAGCCTTATTTCTGTGGAATCTGAGAACAGATATATCGGATCCCTTTGAAGAGTATAGGGCCATATAGGGCCAAAGGAAATATCCTCCGATAACAAAGAGAAAGAAACTTTCTGAGAAACTTATTTGAGTTCTGTTAAATCATCTCACAGAGTTACAGCTTACCCCTCAAGAAGCCTTTCGCCAGGACAGTTCTTATGGAATTGGCAAAGTGATATTTGGAAGCCCATAGAGGGCTATGGTGAAAAAGGAAATGTCCTCAGATGAAAACTGGAAAGAAGCTTTCTGAGAAACTGCTTTGTGATGTGTGACTTCCACTCACAGAGTTACATGTGTATTTCGTGGATGTCTTTGCTAGCCTTATTTCTGTGGAATCTGAAAACAAATATTTCCGATCCCTTTGAAGACTATAGGGCCGAAGGAAATATCCTCTGATAACAAAGAGAAAGAATCTTTCTGAGAAACTGCTTTGTGATGTGTGGCTTCCACTCACATAGTTACATCGGTATTTCTTTGATATCTTTGCTAGCTTTATTTCTGTGGAATCTGAGAACAGATATTTCGGATCCCTTTGAAGACTATAGGGCCAAAGGAAATATCCTCAGATGAAATCTGGAAAGAAGCTTTCTGAGAAACTGCTTAGTGTTCTCTTAATTCATCTCACAGAGTTACATCGGTATTTCGTGGGTATCTTTGCTAGCCTCATTTCTGTGGAATCTGAGAAGAGATATTTCGGATCCCTTTGAAGACTATAGGGCCAAAGGAAATATCCTCCGATAACGAAGAGAAAGAAGCTTTGTGAGAAACTTCTTGGTGTTCTGTGAAATCATCTCACAGATTTACAGCTTTCCCCTCAAGAAGCCTTTCGCTAAGACAGTTCTTGTGGAATTGCTAAAGTGAAATTTGGAAGCCCATACAGGGCTACGTTGAAAAAGGAAATATCCTCAGATGAAATCTGGAAAGAAGATTTCTGAGAAACTGCTTAGTGTTCTGTTAATTCATCTCACAGAGTTACATGTGTATTTCGTGGATCTCTTTGCAACCCTTATTTCTGTGGAATCTGAGAAGAGATATTGCGGATCCCTTTGAAGACTATAGGGCCAAAGGAAATACCTTCCGATAACAAAGAGAAAGAAGCTTTCTGAGAAACTTCTTTTTGTTCTGTGAAATCATCTCACAGAGTTACAGCTTATCCCTCAAGAAGCCTTTGGCTAAGATAGTTCTTCTGGAATTGGCAAAGTGATATTCGGAAGCCCATAGAGGTCTATGGTGAAAAAGGAAATATTCTCAGATGAAATCTGGAAAGAAGCTTTCTGAGAAACTGCTTCGTGATGTGTCAGTTCCACTCACAGAGTTACATCTGTATTTCGTGGATCTCTTTTCTAGCTTTATTTCTGCGGAGTCTGAGAAGAGATATTTCGGATCCCTTTGAAGACTATAGGGCCAAAGGAAATATCCTCCGATAACAAAGAGAAAGAAGCTTTCTGAGAAACTTCTTTGTGTTCTGTGAAATCATCTCACAGAGTTGCAGCTTTCCCTTCAAGAAGCCTTTCGCTAAGACAGTTCTTGTGGAATTGGCAAAGTGATATTTGGAAGCCCTTAGAGTGCTATGGTGAAAACGGAAATATCTTCAGATGAAATCTGGAAAGAAGTTTTCTGCGAAGCTGATTAGTTTTCTGTTAATTCATCTCACAGACTTACATCTGTATTTAGTGGATCTC
>NW_020261275.1:0-3557 GCF_003255815.1 Theropithecus gelada
GGGGCCAATATTCAACATTCTTAAAGAAAAGAATTTTAAACCCAGAATTTCATATCCAGCCAAACTAAGTTTCATAAGTGAAGGAGAAATAAAATCCTTTACAGATAAGCAAATGCTTAGAGATTTTGTCACCACTAGGCCTGCCTTACAAGAGACCCTGAAGGAAGCACTAAACATGGAAAGGAATAACCGGTACCAGCCATCTCAAAAACATGCCAAAATGTAAAGACCATCGAGGCTAGGAAGAAACTGCATCAACTAACGAGCAAAATAACCAGTTAATATCATAATGGCAGGATCAAGTTCACCCATAACAATATTAACCTTAAATGTAAATGGACTAAATGCTCCAATTAAAAGACACAGACTGGCAAACTGGATAAAGAGTCAAGACCCATCAGTCTGCTGTATTCAGGAGACCCATCTCACACGCAGAGACATACATAGGCTCAAAATAAAGGGATGGAGGAAGATTTACCAAGCAAATGGAGAACAAAAAAAAGCGGGGGTTGCAATCCTAGTCTCTGATAAAACAGACTTTAAACCATCAAAGATCAAAAGAGACAAAGAAGGCCATTACATAATGGTAAAGGGATCAATTCAACAGGAAGAGCTAACTATCCTAAATATATATGCACCCAATACAGGAGCACCCAGATTCATAAAGCAAGTCCTTAGAGACTTATAAAGAGACTTAGACTCCCATACAATAATAATGGGAGACTTCAACACTCCACTGTCAACATTAGACAGATCAACGAGACAGAAAGTGAACAAGGATATCCAGGAATTGAACTCATCTCTGCAGCAAGCAGACCTAATAGACATCTATAGAACTCTCCACCCCAAATCAACAGAATATACATTCTTCTCAGCACCACATCGTACTTACTCCAAAATTGACCACGTAATTGGAAGTAAAGCACTCCTCAGCAAATGTACAAGAACAGAGATTATAACAAACTGTCTCTCAGACCACAGTGCAATCAAACTAGAACTCAGGACTAAGAAACTCAATCAAAACCGCTCAACTACATGGAAACTGAACAACCTGCTCCTGAATGACTACTGGGTACATAACGAAATGAAGGCAGAAATAAAGATGTTCTTTGAAACCAATGAGAACAAAGATACAACATACCAGAATCTCTGGGACACATTTAAAGCAGTGTGTAGAGGGAAATTTATAGCACTAAATGCCCACAAGAGAAAGCAGGAAAGATCAAAAATTGACACTCTAACATCGCAATTAAAAGAACTAGAGAAGCAAGAGCAAACACATTCAAAAGCTAGCAGAAGGCAAGAAATAACTAAGATCAGAGCAGAACTGAAGGAGATAGAGACACAAAAAACCCTCCAAAAAATCAATGAATCCAGGAGTTGGTTTTTTGAAAAGATCAACAAAATTGACAGACCACTAGCAAGACTAATAAAGAAGAAAAGAGAGAAGAATCAAATCGACGCAATTAAAAATGATAAAGGGGATATCACCACCGACCCCACAGAAATACAAACTACCATCAGAGAATACTATAAACACCTCTATGCAAATAAACTGGAAAATCTAGAAGAAATGGATAATTTCCTGGACACTTACACTCTTCCAAGACTAAACCAGGAAGAAGTTGAATCCCTGAATAGACCAAGAGCAGGCTCTGAAATTGAGGCAACAATTAATAGCCTACCAACCAAAAAAAGTCCAGGACCAGATGGATTCACAGCTGAATTCTACCAGAGGTACAAGGAGGAGTTGGTACCATTCCTTCTGAAACTATTCCAATCAATAGAAAAAGAGGGAATCCTCCCTAACTCATTTTATGAGGCCAACATCATCCTGATACCAAAGCCTGGCAGAGATACAACAAAAAAAGAGAATTTTAGACCAATATCCCTGATGAACATCGATGCAAAAATCCTCAATAAAATACTGGCAAACCGGATTCAGCAACACATCAAAAAGCTTATCCACCATGATCAAGTGGGCTTCATCCCTGGGATGCAAGGCTGGTTCAACATTCGCAAATCAATAAACATAATCCAGCATATAAACAGAACCAAAGACAAGAACCACATGATTATTTCAATAGATGCAGAAAAGGCTTTTGACAAAATTCAACAGCCCTTCATGCTAAAAACGCTCAATAAATTTGGTATTGATGGAACGTACCTCAAAATAATAAGAGCTATTTATGACAAACCCACAGCCAATATCATACTGAATGGGCAAAAACTGGAAAAATTCCCTTTGAAAACTGGCACAAGACAGGGATGCCCTCTCTCACCACTCCTATTCAACATAGTGTTGGAAGTTCTGGCTAGGGCAATCAGGCAAGAGAAAGAAATCAAGGGCATTCAGTTAGGAAAAGAAGAAGTCAAATTGTCCCTGTTTGCAGATGACATGATTGTATATTTAGAAAACCCCATTGTCTCGGCCCAAAATCTCCTTAAGCTGATAAGCAACTTCAGCAAAGTCTCAGGATACAAAATTAATGTGCAAAAATCACAAGCATTCTTATACACCAGTAACAGACAAACAGAGAGCCAAATCAGGAATGAACTTCCATTCACAATTGCTTCAAAGAGATTAAAATACCTAGGAATCCAACTTACAAGGGATGTAAAGGACCTCTTCAAGGAGAACTACAAACCACTGCTCAGTGAAATAAAAGAGGACACAAACAAATGGAAGAACATACCATGCTCATGGATAGGAAGAATCAATATCGTGAAAATGGCCATACTGCCCAAGGTAATTTATAGATTCAATGCCATCCCCATCAAGCTACCAATGAGTTTCTTCACAGAATTGGAAAAAATTGCTTTAAAGTTCATATGGAACCAAAAAAGAGCCCGCATCTCCAAGACAATCCTAAGTCAAAAGAACAAAGCTGGAGGCATCACGCTACCTGACTTCAAACTATACTACAAGGCTACAGTAACCAAAACAGCATGGTACTGGTACCAAAACAGAGATATAGACCAATGGAACAGAACAGAGTCCTCAGAAATAATACCACGCATCTACAGCCATCTGATCTTTGACAAACCTGAGAGAAACAAGAAATGGGGAAAGGATTCCCTATTTAATAAATGGTGCTGGGAAAATTGGCTAGCCATAAGTAGAAAGCTGAAACTGGATCCTTTCCTTACTCCTTATACGAAAATTAATTCAAGATGGATTAGAGACTTAAATGTTAGACCTAACACCATAAAAATCCTAGAGGAAAACGTAGGTAGTACCATTCAGGACATAGGCATGGGCAAAGACTTCATGTCTAAAACACCAAAAGCAACGGCAGCAAAAGCCAAAATTGACAAATGGGATCTCATTAAACTAAAGAGCTTCTGCACAGCAAAAGAAACTACCATCAGAGTGAACAGGCAACCTACAGAATGGGAGAAAATTTTTGCAATCTACTCATCTGACAAAGGGCTAATATCCAGAACCTACAAAGAACTCAAACAAATTTACAAGAAAAAAACAAACAACCCCATCAAAAAGTGGGCAAAGGATATGAACAGACATTTCTCAAAAGAAGACATTCATACAGCCAACA
>NW_020261276.1:0-3558 GCF_003255815.1 Theropithecus gelada
TACCAAATATTTTTCTTCAGGCAGTTATAGTACTAATTGTGGGCAGTTGTAGTACTAATTTAAACAGAGTTAAATTTATTCATTGTAAATTGCTTACAATTTTAAGACTGTTCATTCTTTCTATTTATTTTGAATGTGTAAACATTTACATATGCAGAACCAAGACTGCATAAAATTGCTGTACACAGAAAAGTACCACAACTTTTCCTACTCTCTCAACAATGTTCTCTCCTTATGTGAAACCAACTTTTATAGTTTGTGGATACTTTTTTTCAACATTCTTTTGGTAATAATAGACAAATCTGTATTTTTCGGTGTACATATTATATAATCATATACACTCTTATGCATTTTGCTTTTTTCACTTGACAATATATTCTAGAGATCATTCCCTATAATTCCAGAGACATCCGCTTCATTTTTAATGACCACTTGCTCCTGGGTTGAGTGCAGGAACTGTAATTTATTTAATAAATTTTATCTCTAGAGACATTTTTGTTTAATTTTTTTTTTGCTTATAGCAACAATGACACAATGAGTGTAAAGTTTTATATTTGTGCAGAAGTGTGTTGAAGGTGCAGTTCCAGTGATGTGAATACTTTGTGAAAGACTAAATGCATCAATCATTTGTTTGGCAAATCCTCTGTAGGATTGTATGTTTTTCCACTTCCATGAGCAATAGATAAGAATGTTTGTTATTTTCAGATTTAGTAACAGAGTGTGGTGTCAGATTTTTATGTTATTTTCAATATTATAGATAAGAAATAGAGAGTCAGTGNGAACACTGGTTCCTTCCAGGGAACCTTTAAGTCTAATGCCTGGAAGGCTTTGGTGATCCCATTGGCAATGAGAGTACAGTGGACGACACCACCAAAAATACTGACAAGGATGACTTCAACCTTAGGATCAGCTGTGAGCAATGTGAATGCTTGATATACTTGAGCTTCCTTTACAACACTTCCAAGATTCCAAGAAGTTGACTGGCTTCCCACTATTACGGAAAATGGTATCACAAGTAGCCATGGTTAATCCAGCACCATTCACAAAGCAGGTAATATTCTCATCCATTCCTATGTATTTTAGATCATGTCTGGCAACTTCATATTCAGTGAGGTCTGTATTTGTGCGTTTTCACACTACTGTATGTTACCTGAGACAAGGTAATTTATAAAAGACAGAAAGGAAAGAGGTTTATAGTTCTGCATAGCTGGGGAGGCCTCAGGAAACTGACAATCATGTCAGTAGGTGAAGGGGAAGCAAAGCATTTCTTATATAGTGGCAAGAGAGAAAGAAGGAGGAAGTGCCACACTTTTAAGTCCTCAGATCTCATGAGAACTCACTCACTATCACAAAACAGCATGGGGCAGCCAGCCCCTGCCCCCAAGATTCAATCACCTCCTACCAAGTCCCTTCCTTAACACGTGGGGATTACAATTTGTGATAAGATTTGGGTGAAGTCACAGAACCAAACCATATCAGGCTAATTCTCCGATTTGTCATCCATAGCAGATATGTCCTGTTGTCAGAATCCTGAACTGTCATGAAACTTTATGTTGGCATTAAAGCAGACAACTTGTCTTTCTCAGATTTCACCAGAGGGATTCACTATCACCTGAGTAGCATCAATTTTTAGGAAGAGATTATACAGTTTCTTAATTTGATCTGCAACCTGGTTTTTCAAAGACCCAAGGAAGCCTAGGTTTTCTGTCATCTGCTGAACTCTGAACTCGGCTGTCCTTTATCCCTTGAAAAATTTGCTCCTTAAAAATAAATTCTGAATTTGAAGCATCCACCTCTTCAATGTCAATGGCCCCCGGGGCCTGCCCACCAGCATGGGGCCATTGCAGGACCTGTCCATCAGAATCACCAGGTAAGTTTTTCTGGAAGTGTCCAAGGTTTCAGTAACCATCAGCTTATTAACTTTCACATCTTCTTTTGGAGTTTGGTTTATTGCCCCAAACATACCCAATCATGTTTAGCCAGCTTTCCCACAACTTTAGGTTCTTTTGTTAAGTGAACACCTCCTTTCAAACCACAATTAAAGACACCCTTTCCTTTTCCTCCGGCTAAGATCTGGGCTTTTAATTAAAACAATTTATTTTGCTTTTAGTCTCTTGGTAACCTCAAGTGCTTCATTCACAGTGTCTGCTACAAGGAATATTTGAACTCTCACTCTGTTGTCAGAGATCAGTTTCTCACTCTGGTGTTCCTGGAGGGTCTGCCATCTTCTGGAAGTTAATTGAAGTGCCTGGACCTGGCTACCAAGATCCAGAGTGGAGCGCTAGGTCTCTCAGAAGTTTCCTGGCTTGCGCGCTACCAGGAAAATGTCATTTTAAACAGAAAACCCAAAGTGGCATATTGGGACTTGGATTATTATTTTTAGTTCTCATAGATGAGTGCTCTCTAGATATTAGCTTTTATTATCTGGATTATTCTTTATATAATAATTATTCCTTAATTAGAACTATGAGTGCTATACAGAGAGTGAAATTGATAAATTCACTGTCTAAAATATATCTATCTATAAAATATATAGTTAAATATATATTTATTTAAAGGGCTTGACTGAAATAGTGAGTGTTATAGCTATTATTACTATTAGAATGTATATTCATTTATTTCATATAGTAATAACACAAGTATACTATCACTATCCTCTCCACAAAAAACTGAGAAATTACAACCCAAGGTCAAAGCTAATAGTGAGTTTTGCTGCTGGAAACAAAGTATTGTATGTTAAAAAATACTTTCTCTTAAAGAATGTAGTGAGCTTCCAAGTATTCCATTCCCAGTAAAATCCAAGAATATATTTTGCAAATAACAGGAGTCAAATATGAGGATTGGTTCATATCTCAGTGTGGAATTCCTCTTTGAAAAACGTGGTACCGCTTTTTTGTCTGAATGTTATTATTGTTATATTGAGTATTTAGGCAAAAGCACCAATTAAAATCTAGTCCCCTTATCAAAAAATCAGCTTTCACGACACTTGCTCTCTTAATGGTCAATACATTACATAATATTTTTCTGATAAACAGAATACGTTGTGACTATATATGCTTCGATATTGTTTATTCAGAGTCTTTATTTATAAAAAGTTGGTGTATTATCAGTTGCCACCAATCTGTGAAACATCAATTCCTATTACCATCCTCAAGCTGGACATATATTTTCTATGTCCAAAAATAGAAGACATTTGTAATGACATTGAAAGATCTACTAGGTAATGGTATTGACACATCGTTATCAATTTAGCATTAATGTGTCTAAATGGAGCACCTATTCTTCAATAATACATATTGAGGTTAAAAGATTATCTAAGAGATAGTAATTTAACCCCTAGGAATTATTCTAGCGGTAATTATTTCAGGTTCAATGGGACCCTGGTGGAAAAGCCACTTTTGTCCAGGAATTATTTTTTAGTTCCTCTGCTTGTATATCTCATCAAAAATAAAATATTTAAAATTTAATTTAGTTAAACAAGTATTTACAGGAATTAATCTAAGAGATTTTCCATGTGGCTAAGGGAGAAATGAATGCTTTAAGTTGAATGGCTCACTG
>NW_020261277.1:0-517 GCF_003255815.1 Theropithecus gelada
AAGAAGCCTTTCGCTAAGACAGTTCTTGTGGAATTGGCAAAGTGCTATTTGGAAGCCCATAGAGGGCTATGGTGAAAAAGGAAATATCCTCAGATGAAATCTGGAAAGATGCTTTCTGAGAAACTGCTTAGTGTTGTGCTAATTCATCTCACAGAGTTATATCTGTATTTCGTGGATCTCTTTGCTAGCCTTATTTCTGTGGAATCTTAGAACAGGTATTTCGGATCCCTTTGAACACTATAGGGCCAAAGGAAATATCCTCCGATAACAAAGAGAAAGAAGCTTTCTGAGAAACTTCTTTGTGTTCTGTGAAATCATCTCACAGAGTTACAGCTTTCACCTCAAGAAGCCTTTCGCTAAGACAGTTCTTGTGGAATTGACTAAGAGATGTTTGGAAGCACATAGAGGGCTATGGTGAGAAAGGAAATATCCTCAGATGAAATCTGGAAAGAAGCTTTCTGAGAAACTGCTGAGTGTTGTGTTAATTCATCTCACAGAGTTACATCTGTATTTCGTG
>NW_020261277.1:544-3556 GCF_003255815.1 Theropithecus gelada
ACTATAGGGCCAAAGGAAATATCCTCCGATAACAAAGAGAAAGAAGCTTTCTGGGAAACTTCTTTGTGTTCTGTGAAATCATCTCGCAGAGTTACAGCTTTCACCTCAAGAAGCCTTTCGCTAAGACAGTTCTTGTGGAATTGACTAAGAGATATTTGGAAGCACATAGAGGGCTATGGTGAAAAAGGAAATATCCTCAGATGAAAACTGGAAAGAAGCTTTCTGAGAAACTGCTTAGTGTTGTGTTAATTCGTCTCACAGAGTTACATCTGTATTTCGTGGATCTCTTTGCTAGCCTTATTTCTATGGAATCTGAGAACAGATATTTCGGATCGCTTTGAAGACTATAGGGCCAAAGGAAATGTCCTCCGATAACAAAGAGAAAGAAGCTTTCTGAGAAACTTCCTTATGTTCTGTGAAATCATCTCACAGAGTTTCAGCTTTCCCCTCAAGAAGCCTTTCGCTAAGACAGTTCTTGTGGAATTGGCAAAGTGATATTTGGAAGCCCATAGAGGGCTATGGTGAAAAAGGAAATATCCTCAGCTGAAATCTGGAAAGAAGCTTTCTGAGAAACTGCATAGTGTTCTGCTAATTCATCTCACAGAGTTACATCTGTATTTTGTAGATCTCTTACCTAGCCTTCTTTCTGTGGAATCTCAGAACAGATACTTCGGATCCCTTTGAAAACCATAGGGCCAAAGGAAATATCATCTGATAACAAAGAGAAAGAAGCTTTCTGAGAAAGTTCTTCGTGTTCTGTGAAATCATCTCACGGAGTTACAGCTTTCCCCTCAGGAAGCCTTTCGCTAAGACAGTTCTTGTGGAATTGGCAAAGTGATATTTTGAAGCCCATAGAGGTCTACGGAGAAAAAGGAAATATCCTCAGAGGAAAATCGGAAGGAATCTTTCTAAGAAACTGCTCTGTGATGTGTGATTTCCACTCGCAGAGTTACATCTGTATTTCATGGATCTCTTTGCTAGCCTTATTTCTGTGGAATCTCAGAACAGATATTTCGGATACCTTTGAAGACTATAGTGCCAAAGAAATTATCCTCCGATAACAAAGAGAAAGAAGCTTTCTGAGAAACTTCTTTGTGTTCTGTGAAATCATCTGACAGAGTTACAGCTTTCCCCTCAAGAAGCCTTTCACTGAGACAGTTCTTGTGGAATTGGCAAAGTGATATTTGGAAGCCCATAGAGGGCTATGGTGAAAAAGGAAATATCCTCAGATGAAATCTGGAAAGAAGCTTTCTGAAAAACTGCTTAGGGTTCTGTTAATTCATCTCACAGAGTTACGTCTGTATTTCGTGGATGTCTTGTTAGCCTTATTTCTGTGGAATCTGAGAACAGATATATCGGATCCCCTTGAAGACTATAGTGTCAAAGGAAATATCCTCCAATAAGAAAGAGAAAGAAGCTTTCTGAGAAAGTTCTTTGTGTTCTGTGAAATCATCTCACAGAGTTACAGTTTTCCCCTCAAGTAGCCTTTCACTAAGACAGTTTTTGTGGAAATGGCAAAGTGATATTTGGAAGCCCAACTGCTCTGTGATGTGTGACCACCACTCACAAATTTACATCTGTATTTCGTGCATCTGTTTGCTAACCTTATTTCTGTGTAATCTGAGAACAGATAGTTCTGATCCCTTTGAAGACTATAGGGCCAAATGAAATATCCTACGATAACAAAGAGAAAGAAGCTTTCTGAGAAAGTTCTTTGTGTACTGTGAAATCATCACCCAGAGTTACAGCTTTCCCCTCAAGAAGCCTTTCGCTAAGACAGTTATTGTGGAATTGGCAAAGTGATATTTGGAAGCCCATAGAGGGCTATGGTGAAAAAGGAATTATCCTCAGATGAAAACTGAAAAGAAGCTTTCTGAGAAAGTTCTGTGTGATGTGTGACTTCCACTCGCAGAGTTCCATCTGTATTTCGCAGATCTCTTTGCTAGCCTTATTTCTGTGGAGTCTGAGCACAGATATTTCGCATCTCTTGGAAGACTATAGGGCCAAAGGAAATATCCTCCGATAACAAAGAGAAAAAAGGTTTCTGAGAAACTTCTTTGTGTTCTGAGAAATCATCACACAGAGTTACAGCTTTCCCCTCAAGAAAACTTTCGCTAAGACAGTTCTTGTGGAATTGGCGAAGTGATATTTGGAAGCCCATAGAGGGCTATGGTGAAAAAGGAAATATCCTCAGATGAAATCTGTAAAGAAGTTTTGTGAGAAACTGCTTAGTGTTGTGTTAATTCATCTCACAGAGTTACATCTGTATTACGTGGATCTCTTTGCTAGCCTTATTTCTCTGGAATCTGAGAACAGATATTTCGGATTCCTTTTAAGACTATAGGGCCAAAGGAAATATCCTCCGATAACAAAGAGAAAGAATCTTTCTGAGAAACTTCTTTGTGTTCTGTGAAATCATCTCACAAAGTTACAGCTTTCTCCTCCAGAAGCCTTTCGCTAAGACAGTTGTTGTGGAATTGACAAAGTGATATTTGGAAGTCCATAGAGGGCTAAGGTGAAAAAGGAATTATCCTCAGATGCAATCTGGAAAGATGCTTTCTGAGAATCTGCTTAGTGTTGTGTTAATTCATCTCACAGAATTACATGTGTATTTCGTGGATCTCTTTGCTAGCCTTATTTCTGTGGAATCTGAGAACACATATTTGGGATCCCTTTGAAGACTATAGGGCCAAAGGAAATATCCTCCGATACCAAATAGAAAGAAGCTTTCTGAGAAACTTCTTTGTGTTCTGTGAAATCGTCTCACAGAGTTACAGCTTTCCCCTCAAGAAGCCTTTCGCTAAGACAGTTCTTGTGGAAATGGCAAACTGATATTTGGAAGCCCATAGAGGGTTATGGTGAAAAAGGCAATATCCTCAGATGAAATCTGGAAAGAAGCTTTCTGAGAAACTGCTAAGTGTTATGTTAATTCATCTCACAGAGTTACATCTGTATTTCTTGGATCTCTTTGCTAGCCTTATTTCTGTGGAATCTGAGAACAGATATTTCGGA
>NW_020261278.1:0-2027 GCF_003255815.1 Theropithecus gelada
ACTTTTTCTTCTATTCTCTATTAAACAATTTAGTTCTAGTCTTAAAAAAAAAAAAAAAAAAAAAAAAAAAAAAAAAAAAAAAAAAANGCACACCAACAAGGCACAAGTATACATATGTAACAAACCTGCACGTTATGCACATGTACCCTACAACTTACAGTATAATAATAATAAATAAATTTAAAAAAAAAAAAAAAAAAAAAAAAAAAAAAAAAAAAAAAAAGAAGCCGTTCCCAAAGATAGTTCTTGTGGAATTGGCAAAGTGATATTTGGAAGCCCATAGGGGGCTATGGTGAAAAAGGAAATATCCTCAGATGAAATCTGGAAAGAAGCTTTCTGAGAAACTGCTTAGTGTTCTGTTAATTCATCTCAGAGAGTTACATCTGTATTTCGTGGATCTCTTTACTAGCCTTATTTCTGTGGAATCTGAGAACAGATATTTCGGATCCCTTTGAAGACTATAGGGACAAAGGAAATATCCTCCGATAACAAAGAGAAAGAAGCTTTCTGAGAAACTTCTTTGAGTTCTGTGAAATCAACTCACAAAGTTACAGCTTTCCCCTCAAGAACCCTTTCGCTAAGACAGTTCGTATGGAATTGGCAAAGTGATATTTGGAAGCCCATAGAGGGCTATGGTGGAAAGGGAAATATCCTCAGATGAAATCTGGAAAGAAGCTTTCTGAGAAACTTCTTCGTGTTCTGTTAATTCATCTCACGGGGTTACATCTGTATTTCGTGGATCTCTTTGCTAGCCTTATTTCTGTGGAATCTGAGAACATATATTTCGGATCCCTTTGAAGACTATAGGGCCAAAGGAAATATCCTCCGATAACAAGGAGAAAGAAGCTTTCTGAGCAACTTCTTTGTGTTCTCTGAAATCATCTCACAGAGTTACAGCTTTCCCCTCAAGAAGCCTTTCGCTAAGACAGTTCTTGTGGAATTGGCACAGTGATATTTTGAAGCCCATAGAGGACTATGGTGAAAAAGGAAATATCCTCAGATGAAATCTGGAAAGAAGGTTTCTGAGAAACTTCTCTGTGATGTGTGACTTCCACTCCTAGAGTTACGTCTGTATTTCGTGGATCTCTATGCTATCCTTATTTCTGTGGAATCTGATAACAGATATTTCGGATCCCTTTGAAGACAATAGGGCCACAGGAAATATCCTCCGATAACAAAGAGAAAGAAACTTTCTGAGAAACATCTTCGTGTTCTGTGAAATCATCTCACAGAGTTACAGCTTTCCCCTCAAGAAGCCTTTCGATAAGACAGGTCTTGTGGAATTCGCAAAGTGATATTTGGAAGCCCGTAGAGGGCTATGGTGAAAAATGAAATATCCTCAGATGAAATCTGGAAAGAAGCTTTCTGAGAAACTGCTTAGTGTTCTGTTAATTCCTCTCACAGAGTTACATCTGTATTTCATAGATCTCTTTGCTAGCCTTATTTGTGTGGAATTTGAGAACAGATATTTCGGATCCCTTTGAAGACTATAGTGCCAAAGGAAATATCCTACGATAACAAAGAGAAAGAAACTTTCTGAGAAACAACTTTGTGTTCTGAGAAATCATCTCACACAGTTACAGCTTTCCCCTCAAGAAGCCTTTCTCTAAGACAGTTCTTGTGGAATTCGCAAAGTGATATTTGGAAGCCTATAGAGGGCTATGGTGAAAAAAGAAATATCCTCAGATGAAATCTGGAAAGAAGTTTTCTGAGAACCTGCATAGTGTTCTGTTAATTCAACTCACAGAGTTACATCTGTATTTCGTGGATCTCTTTGCTGGCCTTATTTCTGTTCAATCTGAGAACAGATATTTCGCATCCCTTTGAAGACTATAGGGCCAAAGGAAATATCCTCCGATAACAAAGAGAAAGAAGCTTTCTGAGAAACTTCTTTGTGTTCTGTGAAATCATCTCACAGAGTTACAGCTTTCCCCTCAAGAAGCCTTTCGCTAAGATAGTTCCTCTGGAATTGGCAAAGTGATATTTGGAAGCCCATAGAGGGCTATGGTGAAAAAGGAAATATCCTC
>NW_020261278.1:2103-3557 GCF_003255815.1 Theropithecus gelada
AGTTCCTCTGGAATTGGCAAAGTGATATTTGGAAGCCCATAGAGGGCTATGGCGAAAAAGGAAATATCCTCAGATGAAATCTGGAAAGAAGCTTTCTGAGAAACTGCTTAGTGTTCTGTTAATTCATCTCACAGAGTTACATCTGTATTTCGTGGATCTCTTTGCTAGACTTATTTCTGTGGAAACTGAGAACAGATATTTCAGATCCCTTTGAAGACTATAGGGCCAAAGAAATATCCTCCGATAACAAAGAGAAAGAAGCTTCCTGAGAAACTTCTTTTTGTTCTGTGAAATCATCTCACACAGTTACAGCTTTCCCCTCAAGAAGCCTTTCGCTAAGACAGTTCCTGTGGAATTGGCAAAGTAATATTTGGAAGTCCATACAGGGCTATGGTGTAAAAGAAAGTATCCTCAGATGAAATCCGGAAAGAAGCTTTCTGAGAAACTGCTCTGTGATGTGTGAATTGCACTCCCAGAGTTACATGGGTATTTCGTGGATCTCATTGCTAACCTTATTTCTGTGGAATCTGAGAACAGATATTTCGGATCCCTTTGAAGACTATAGGGCCAAAGGAAATATCCTCTGATAACAAAGAGAAAGAAACTTCCTGAGAAACATCTTTTTGTTCTGTGAAATCATCTCACACAGTTACAGCTTTCCCCTCAAGAAGCCTTTCGCTAAGACAGTTCCTGTGGAATTGGCCAAGTAATATTTGGAAGTCCATACAGGGCTATTGTGTAAACGAAAGTATCCTCAGATGAAATCTGGAAAGAAACTTTCTGAGAAACTGCTCTGTGATGTGTGAATTGCACTCCCAGAGTTACATGGGTATTTCGTGGATCTCTTTGCTAACCTTATTTCTGTGGAATCTGAGAACAGATATTTCGGATCCCTTTGAAGACTATAGGGCCAAAGGAAATATCCTCCGATAACGAAGAGAAAGAAGCTTTCTGAGAAACTTCTTTTTTTTCTGTGAAATCATCTCACAGAGTTACAGCTTTCCCCTCAAGAAGACTTTCTCTAAGATAGTTCTTGTGGAATTGGCACAGTGATATTTGGAAGCCAGTAGACGGTTATGGTTAAAAGGAAATATCCTCAGATGAAATCTGCAAGGAAGCTTTCTGAGAAACTGCTTAGTGTTCTGTTAATTCATCTCCCAGAGTCACATCTGTATTTCGTGTATCTCTTTGCTGGCCGTATTTCTGTGGAATCTGAGAACAGATATTTCGGATCGCTTTGAAGACTATAGGGCCAAAGGAAATATCCTCCGATCACAAAGAGAAAGAAGCTTTCTGAAAAACTTCTTTGTGTTCTGTAAAATCTTCTCACAGGGTTACAGCTTTCCCCTGAAGAAGCCTTTCGTTAAGACAGTTCTTGTGGAAAAGGCAAAGTGATATTTGGATGCCTTTGGTGGGCTATGGTGAAAAAGGAAATATCCTCAGATGAAATCCGG
>NW_020261279.1:0-3556 GCF_003255815.1 Theropithecus gelada
ATAATCATGTGGTTCTTGTCTTTGGTTCTGTTTATATGCTGGATTATGTTTATTGATTTGCGAATGTTGAACCAGCCTTGCATCCCAGGGATGAAGCCCACTTGATCATGGTGGATAAGCTTTTTGATGTGTTGCTGAATCCGGTTTGCCAGTATTTTATTGAGGATTTTTGCATCGATGTTCATCAGGGATATTGGTCTAAAATTCTCTTTTTTTGTTGTATCTCTGCCAGGCTTTGGTATCAGGATGATGTTGGCCTCATAAAATGAGTTAGGGAGGATTCCCTCTTTTTCTATTGATTGGAATAGTTTCAGAAGGAATGGTACCAACTCCTCCTTGTACCTCTGGTAGAATTCAGCTGTGAATCCATCTGGTCCTGGACTTTTTTTGGTTGGTAGGCTATTAATTGTTGCCTCAATTTCAGAGCCTGCTATTGGTCTATTCAGGGATTCAACTTCTTCCTGGTTTAGTCTTGGAAGAGTGTAAGTGTCCAGGAAATTATCCATTTCTTCTAGATTTTCCAGTTTATTTGCGTAGAGGTGTTTATAGTATTCTCTGATGGTAGTTTGTATTTCTGTGGGGTCGGTGGTGATATCCCCTTTTTCATTTTTAATTGCGTCGATTTGATTCTTCTCTCTTTTCTTCTTTATTAGTCTTGCTAGTGGTCTGTCAATTTTGTTGATCTTTTCAAAAAACCAACTCCTGGATTCATTGATTTTTTGGAGGGTTTTTTGTGTCTCTATCTCCTTCAGTTCTGCTCTGATCTTAGTTATTTCTTGCCTTCTGCTAGCTTTGGAATGTGTTTGCTCTTGCTTCTCTAGTTCTTTTAATTGCGATGTTAGAGTGTCAATTTTTGATCTTTCCTGCTTTCTCTTGTGGGCATTTAGTGCTATAAATTTCCCTCTACACACTGCTTTAAATGTGTCCCAGAGATTCTGGTATGTTGTATCTTTGTTCTCATTGGTTTCAAAGAACATCTTTATTTCTGCCTTCATTTCGTTATGTACCCAGTAGTCATTCAGGAGCAGATTGTTCAGTTTCCATGTAGTTGAGCGGTTTTGATTGAGTTTCTTAGTCCTGAGTTCTAGTTTGATTGCACTGTGGTCTGAGAGACAGTTTGCTATAATTTCTGTTCTTGTACATTTGCTGAGGAGTGCTTTACTTCCAATTATATGGTCAATTTTGGAGTAAGTACGATGTGGTGCTGAGAAGAATGTATATTCTGTTGATTTGGGGTGGAGAGTTCTATAGATGTCTATTAGGTCTGCTTGCTGCAGAGATGAGTTCAATTCCTGGATATCCTTGTTCACTTTCTGTCTTGTTGATCTGTCTAATGTTGACAGTGGAGTGTTGAAGTCTCCCATTATTATTGTATGGGAGTCTAAGTCTCTTTGTAAGTCTCTAAGGACTTGCTTTATGAATCTGGGTGCTCCTGTATTGGGTGCATATATATTTAGGATAGTTAGCTCTTCCTGTTGAATTGATCCCTTGACCATTATGTAATGGCCTTCTTTGTCTCTTTTGATCTTTGATGGTTTAAAGTCTGTTTTATCAGAGACTAGGATTGCAACCCCCACTTTTTTTTGTTCTCCATTTGCTTGGTAAATCTTCCTCCATCCCTTTATTTTGAGCCTATGTATGTCTCTGCGTGTGAGATGGGTCTCCTGAATACAGCAGACTGATGGGTCTTGACTCTTTATCCAGTTTGCCAGTCTGTGTCTCTTAATTGGAGCATTTAGTCCATTTACATTTAAGGTTAAGATTGTTATGTGTGAACTTGATCCTGCCATTATGATATTAACTGGTTATTTTGCTCGTTAGTTGATGCAGTTTCTTCCTAGCCTCTATGGTCTTTACATTTTGGCATGTTTTTGCAATGGCTGGTACCGGTTGTTCCTTTCCATGTTGAGTGCTTCCTTCAGGGTCTCTTGTAAGGCAGGCCTAGTGGTGACAAAATCTCTAAGCATTTGCTTATCTGTAAAGGATTTTATTTCTCCTTCACTTATGAAACTTAGTTTGGCTGGATATGAAATTCTGGGTTTAAAATTCTTTTCTTTAAGAATGTTGAATATTGGTCCCCACTCTCTTCTGGCTTGTAGAGTTTCTGCCGAGAGATCTGCTGTGAGTCTGATGGGCTTCCCTTTGTGGGTAACCCGACCTTTCTCTCTGGCTGCCCTTAAGATTTTTTCCTTCATTTCAACTTTGGTGAATCTGGCAATTATGTGTCTTGGAGTTGCTCTTCTCGAGGAGTATCTTTGTGGCGTTCTCTGTATTTCCTGGATTTGAATGTTGGCCTGCCCTACTAAGTTGGGGAAGTTCTCCTGGATGATATCCTGAAGAGTGTTTTCCAACTTGGTTCCATTTTCCCCCTCACTTTCAGGCACCCCAATCAGACGTAGATTTGGTCTTTTTACATAATCCCATACTTCTTGCAGGCTTTGTTCATTTCTTTTTCTTCTTTTTTCTTTAGGTTTCTCTTCTCGCTTCATTTCATTCATTTGATCCTCAATTGCTGATACTCTTTCGTCCAGTTGATCGAGTCGGTTACTGAAGCTTGTGCATTTGTCACGTATTTCTCGTGTCATGGTTTTCATCTCTTTCATTTCGTTTATGACCTTCTCTGCATTAATTAGTCTAGCCGTCAATTCTTCCACTTTTTTTTCAAGATTTTTAGTTTCTTTGCACTGGGTACGTAATTCCTCCTTTAGCTCTGAGAAATTTGATGGACTGAAGCCTTCTTCTCTCATCTCGTCAAAGTCATTCTCCGTCCAGCTTTGATCCGTTGCTGGCGATGAGCTGCGCTCCTTTGCCGGGGGAGATGTGCTCTTATTTTTTGAATTTCCAGCTTTTCTGCCCTGCTTTTTCCCCATCTTTGTGGTTTTATCTGCCTCTGGTCTTTGATGATGGTGACGTACTGATGGGGTTTTGGTGTAGGTGTCCTTCCTGTTTGATAGTTTTCCTTCTAACAGTCAGGACCCTCAGCTGTAGGTCTGTTGGAGATTGCTTGAGGTCCACTCCAGACCCTGTTTGCCTGGGTATCAGCAGCAGAGGCTGCAGAAGATAGAATATTTCTGAACAGCGAGTGTACCTGTCTGATTCTTGCTTTGGAAGCTTCCTCTCAGGGGTGTACTCCACCCTGTGAGGTGTGGGGTGTCAGACTGCCCCTAGTGGGGGATGTCTCCCAGTTAGGCTACTCAGGGGTCAGGGACCCACTTGAGCAGGCAGTCTATCCCTTCTCAGATCTCAACCTCTGTGTTGGGAGATCCACTGCTCTTTTCAAAGCTGTCAGACAGAGTCGTTTGCGTCTGCAGAGCTTTCTGCTGCTTTGTTGTTGTTGTTGTTGTTGTGTAGCTGTGCCCTGTCCCCAGAGGTGGAGTCTACAGAGACAGGCAGGTTTCCTTGAGCTGCTGTGAGCTCCACCCAGTTGGTGCTTCCCAGCAGCTTTGTTTACCTACTTAAGCCTCAGCAATGGCGGGCGCCCCTCCCCCAGCCTCGCTGCTGCCTTGCTGGTAGATCACAGACTGCTGTGCTAGCAATGAGGGAGGCTCCGTGGGCG
>NW_020261280.1:0-3555 GCF_003255815.1 Theropithecus gelada
TTTTACTTGCGTACTTTGAGGAATGATGAAGTCAGGGTGTTTTGCATATCTATTCCCATGTCTAGTTTTTATTTGTCTGTGATGTGAACCTTCAGTGTTCCTCTCCTTTCTAGCTCTGTTGAAAGAGATCCTACCATATTGTTACTTGTAGTCACCCTCCTGTGGAGTAGATCACCAGCATTAATTCCTCCCCTGGAAGTGCAACTTGGTACCCATTACCAATGCCAGCCCATGCCCTCTCCTCCCCCCAGCGTCTGATAACCACTATTGTACTTTCACTTTCCATTAGATAATTCTTGTTTAGTCTCCTCATGGGTGAGATGATGCAGTGTTTGTCTTTCCCTGCCTGGCTGATTCCATTGAATATAACGTCTTCCAAGTTTATCCGTGTTGCCACAATGGATGTTCTGTCATCGATGTTTGTTGATGGGGCGTATTTCGTTGTGTCTGTATGCTGAAGTTCCTTCATCCTTTCATCAGTTGATGGACAGGTAGGTTGATTGCATACCTTGGCTATTGTGTATAGTGCTTCACTCAACCTAGAAAGGCAGCTGCGGCTTCCATGCAGTGATTTCACTGTCCCTAAGTGTATACCCACTGCTGGAATTGCCAGATGAAATAGTAGTTTCCTTTTTGATTGTTTGGGAAGCTCCAAGAGGTTTTCATAGTGCCTGTATATTTCTCCCCAACAGTGTATGAGAGTGTGTACACAACTTCCTCCGGGGAATTTGTTTGAAATAATTGATTTCTTTTAATTGTTCAAATTAGGATGAGTCTCTATCTGAGCGTGCTTTTCATTTATGGTTTAGAGATGACTGATAATGTCGAGAACCACCTTTTTACATGTTAGTGCATTGCACACTGTCTTTTTAGTAATATCTCTTCAGGTTTGTGTCCCAGTTTAGGCTGGGTTACTTGGTTTTGTGTGTTTTCTCCTCAATGGTGTCTTAGTTTCAGATACCATGATTCCTTATAATGTCCTTTCTATCTGAAGAATGCCTTCTGAGTGTTGGTAGGTGCATTGATTTCTTTACTGTGCAGTAGTTTTTCGGTTTTTGTTTGTTTGTTTGTTTTAACTGATTGTTATTTTAGTTTGCAGTGATGATTCTTTTGTCTTTTTTTTTTTTTTTTTTTTTTTTTTTTGAGATGGAGTCTCTCTCTCTGTCACCCAGGCTGGAGTGCGGCTGCCATCTTGGCCCATTGCAAGCTCTGCCTCCCGGTTTCACGCCCTTCTCCTGCGTCACACGCCTATGTAGCTGGGACTACAGGTGCCTGCCACCACGCCTGGCTAATTTTTTTGTATTTTTAGTAGAGACGGGATTTCTTTTTTTTTTTCTAATATTCTTTTTTTTTTTAATTATACTTGAAGTTCTAGAGTACATGTGCACAACGTGTAGCTTTGTTACATATGTATACATGTGCCATGTTGGTGTGCTGCACCCATCAACTCGTCAGCACCCATCAACTCATCATTTACATCAGGTATAACTCCCAGTGCCATCCCTCCCCCCTCCCCCCTCCCCATAATAGACCCCAGTGTTTGATGTTCCCCTTCCTGTGTCCAAGTGATCTCATTGTTCAGTTCCCACCTATGAGTGAGAACATGCGATGTTTGGTTTTCTGTTCTTGCAATAGTTTCCAGCTGCATCCATGTCCCTACAAAGGGCACGAACTCATCTTTTTTTATGGCTGCATAATATTCCATGGTGTATATGTGCCACATTTTCTTAATCCAATCTGTCACTGCTGGACATTTGGGTTGATTCCAAGTCTTTGCTATTGTGAATAGTGCCGCAATAAACATACGTGTGCATGTGTCTTTATAGCAGCATGATTTATAATCCTTTGGTTATATACCCAGTAATGGGATGGCTGGGTCATATGGTATTTCTAGGTCTAGATCCTTGAGGAATTGCCATTCTGTTTTCCACAATGGTTGAACTAGTTTACAATCCCACTAACAGTGTAAAAGTGTTCCTATTTCTCCACATCCTGTCTAGCACCTGTTGTTTCCTGACTTTTTAATGATTGCCATTCTAACTGGTGCGAGATGGTATCTCATTGTGGTTTTGATTTGCATTTCTCTGATGGTCAGTGATGATGAGCATTTTTTCATGTGTCTGATGGCTGTATGAATGTCTTCTTTTGAGAAATGTCTGTTCATATCCTTTGCCCACTTTTTGATGGGGTTGTTTGTTTTTTTCTTGTAAATTTGTTTGAGTTCTTTGTAGGTTCTGGATATTAGCCCTTTGTCAGATGAGTAGATTGCAAAAATTTTCTCCCATTCTGTAGGTTGCCTGTTCACTTTGATGGTAGTTTTCTTATGCTGTGCAGAAGCTCTTTAGTTTAATTAGATCCGATTTGTCAATTTTGGCTTTTGTTGTCATTGCTTTTGGTGTTTTAGACATGAAGTCCTTTCCCGTGCCTATGTCCTGAATGGTATTACCTAGGTTTTCTTCTAGAGTTTTTATGGTATTAGGTCTAACATTTAAGTCTCTAATCCATCTTGAATTAATTTTCATATAAGGAGTAAGGAAAGGATCCAGTTTCAGCTTTCTACTTATGGCTAGCCAATTTTCCCAGCACCATTTATTAAATAGGGAATCCTTTCTCCATTTCTTGTTTTTCTCAGGTTTGTCAAAGATCATGTGGCTGCAGATGTGTGGTATTTTTTCTGAGGACTCTGTTCTGTTCCATTGGTCTACATCTCTGTTTTGGTACCAGTACCATGCTGTTTTGGTTACTGTAGCCTTGTAGTATAGTTTGAAGTCAGGTAGCATGATGCCTCCAGCTTTGTTCTTTTGGCTTAGGATTGTCTTGGCAATGCAGGGTCTTTTTTGGTTCCATATGAACTTTAAAGCAGTTTTTTCCAATTCTGTGAAGAAAGTCATTGGTAGCTTAATGGGGATGGCATTGAATCTATAAATTACCTTGGGCAGTATGGCCATTTTCACAATATTGATTCTTCCTATCCATGAGCATGGTATGTTCTTCCATTTGTTTGTGTCCTCTTTTATTTCACTGAGCAGTGGTTTGTAGTTCTCCTTGAAGAGGTCCTTTACATCCCTTGTAAGTTGGATTCCTAGGTATTTTATTCTCTTTGAAGCAATTGTGAATGGAAGTTCATTCATGATCTGGCTCTCTGTCTGTTACTGGTGTATAAGAATGCTTTTGATTTTTGTACATTGATTTTGTATCCTGAGACTTTGCTGAAGTCGCTTATCAGCTTAAGGAAATTTTGGGCTGAGATGATGGGGTTTTCTAAATATACATTCATGTCATCTGCAAACAGGGACAATTTGACTTCTTCTTTTCCTAACTGAATACCCTTGATTTCTTTCTCTTGCCTGATTGCCCTAGCCAGAACTTCCAACACTATGTTGAATAGGAGTGGTGAGAGAGGGCATCCCTGTCTTGTGCCAGTTTTCAAAGGAAATGCTTCCAGTTTTTGCCCATTCCAAGTATGATATTGGCTGTGAGTTTGTCATAAATAGCTCTTATTATTTTGAGATACGTTCCATCAATACCGAATTTATTGAGAGTTTTTAGCATGAA
>NW_020261281.1:0-3554 GCF_003255815.1 Theropithecus gelada
GACACATTGTGGATCACGGTTCAACATGAGATTTGGGTGGGGACACAGATCCAAACTGGATCAAGTATTATTCCATTTCTTCTCCTCATTGAGCCTTTGAATCACACTACTTTATTTTACTATTTTTAGTCATCATTCATGTGACTATAAAGAACCAGAACCACACGAAAGTTAACTCTCATCTACCCCAATGCTAATAGTGTCATATGTTTTGCTTCTATTTAGGTTTAAAAATCCCTAAAATTATAATTGTTGCTTTAAACAATCAAGATTCTTTTCTATTACTCACACAGTTGCCCTTTCTGGTGCTTTTATATATATATATATATAAAAGAGACTGCCTTGCTCTGTCATCCAGGCTGGAGTGCAGCAGTGCAACCACGGCTCACAGCAGCCTTGACCTCCTGGGCTCAAGCGATCCTCCCACCCCAAGTGGCTGAACTACAGGCATGAGCCATCGCACCCAGCTAATTTTAAAAAACATTTGGCCGGGCGCAGTGGCTCAAGCTTGTAATCCCAGCACTTTGGGAGGCCGAGACGGGCGGATCACGAAGTCAGGAGATCGAGACCATCCTGGCTAACCTGGTGAAACCCTGTCTCTACTAAAAATATACAAAAAACTAGCCAGGCGAGGTGGCGGGCGCCTGTAGTCCCAGCTACTCAGGAGGCTGAGGCAGGAGAATGGCGTAAACCCGGGAGGCGGAGCTTGCAGTGAGCTGAGATCCGGCCATTGCACTCCAGCCTGGGCGACAGAGCGAGACTCCGTCTCAAAAAACAAAAAAACAAAAAACAAAAACAAACAAACAAAAAAAAAACATTTATAGGCCAAGCACGGTGGCTCATGCCTGTAATCCCAGCATTTTGTGAGGCCGAGGTGGGCAGATCACTTGAGGCCAGGGGTTCCAGACCAGCTTGGGCAACATGGCAAAACCTTGTCTCTACTAAAAATAAAATACATTAGCCGGATGTGGTGGGTGCCTGTAATCCCAGCTTCTCAGGAGGCTGAGGCACGAGAATCACTTGAACCCAGGAGGCAGAGGTTGCAGTGAGCTGAGATCAAACCACTACACTCCAGCCTGGGTGACAGAGTGAGACCCTGTCTCAGTCAATCAATAAAATAAAAACTAATTTTTTTTTTTTGTAGAGATGAGATCTTGCTATGTCGGTGTCACACTCCTGGCCTCAAACAATCTTCCCTCCTCATTCTCCCACAGTGCTGGGATCACAGGCACGGCTCCTGTGCTCAGACACGTTCTGGTGTTTTTTTACTCCTTTCTTCAGTTCTGCGCTCCCATCTGGGATACTTTTTCTTTCACCTGAAGGGCTTTTAGTACCTCTTGTCATTTGGCAATGAATTTTCCTGGTTTTGTTTGCATGACAATATGCTTTATATACCCCTAATTTGTGACGAAGCCTGGGCACAGCAGCTCACGCCTGTAATCCCAGCACTTTGGGAGGCGAGGCCAGCAGATCACAAGGTCTGGAGATCAAGACCAGCCTGGTCAACATGGTGAAACCCCGTCTCTACCAAAAATACAAAAAATTACCTGGGTGTGGTGGCGGGCGCCTGTAATCCCAGCTACTGGGGAGGTTGTGGTAGAAGAATTGCTTGAACCCAGGAGGCGGAGGTTGCAGTGAGCAGAGTTCGCACCATTGCACTCCAGCCTGGGTGACAGAGCGAGACTCTGTCTCAAAAAAAAAAAAAGAAAAAAAAAATTGTGATGAATATTTTTGTTGGGTATAGAGTTCCCGGTTGGCCACCTTTTTCCTTCCAGCACTTCAAAGACGTCATTCATTATCTTCTAGCTTCTGTGGTTTCTGGGAAAGTCAGCCATCAGTGTTGTTCTTCTGAATGTTAAGCATTTTTTCTCTGGCTGCTTTTAAGGGGTTTTTTTGTTTTTCTTTTGAGACGGAGTCTTGCTCTCTCACCCAGGCTGGAGTGCAATGGCGCAGTCTCGGCTCACTGCAACCTCCACCTCCCAGGTTCAAGTGATTCTTCTGCCTCGGCCTCCCGAGTAGCCGGGATTACAGGAACCCACCATCATGCCTGGCTAATTTTTGCACTTTTGTAGAGACTGGGTTTCACCATGTTGGCCAGGCTGGTCTCGAACTCCTGACCTCAGGTGATCTGCCCGCCTCAGCCTCCCAAAGTGCTGGGATTACAGGCGTGAGCCACTGCGCCCAGCCAAGATGTTTGTGTTTTTCGTTTTCAACAGTTTGACTATAATGTACTAGATTGTTTTGTTGTTGTTGTTTTATTGTTTTGTGTGGTATTTGTTCTGCTTAGGGTTCACTGAGGTTCCTGAATCTGTGGGTTGGTATCTTTCATCAGTTTTGGGAAACTCTCAGCTACTATCTCTTCAGCTATTGCTTCTGCTCCATTTTCTCTCCCTTCCTCTTCTGGAACTCCAGTTACACAAACATTAAGCATTTTCACTATGTTCCACATGTCTCTTTGCCTTTTTCCTCATTCTTTTCGATTTTTCTCTAAGCCCTGGCATGGATATTTTCCATGAGCCGGTTTTCCAGTTTGCTCATCCTACCTTCTGTTGTGTCCAGACTGCTTTTAGACTCTCCAAATAATTCTTCATTTCATATATCGTATTTTCAGTTCCAAAATTTCCACTTCTTTTTTTTTTTTTTAAAACAGAGTCTTTGCTCTGTCACCCAGGCTGGAGTGCAGTGGTGCGATCTCAGCTCACTGCAGCCTCTGCCTCCCGGGTTCAAGCGATTCTTCTGCCTCCCGAGTAACTGGGATCACAGGTGCGTGCCATCACACCCAACTAATTTTTGTATTTTTAGTAGAAATGGGGTTTCACTATGTTAGCCAGGTTGGTCTCGAACTCCTGACCTCAGGTGATCTGCTCGTCTCAGCCTACCGAAGTGCTGGGATTATAGGCATGAGCCACTGTTCTCAGCCCACTTCTTTTTTATACATTCAAATTCTCTTGAAAGTCTCCCATCTTTTAATCTATCTTATCCATCATTTCCTCAATTTTCTTGCATATGTTACAGATGTCTTCAAGTCCTTGCCTGATAACTGCAATATCTGTTTTTCTGGCTGGTTTTAGTCATTTGGCCCTTGTATTTAACCTGCCCTGTAATTTCCTAGTAGATGCTAGATATGGCAAATCAAAGAAGGAGGCCACACTTTAGACATCGGCATCTTTTTCCAAAGACACTTAAGTTTGTCTTTTATAATGGTGGTGGTTTGCTTTTGTCTCTACTAAGTAGATTCTGGAGAATTCCTTTGATCCCGTGAAGGCTTCATTTTAACTTTTAGGACTGGTCCGATTCTGTTTTTGGTTTTACTCCTGGGGAATGAGTGAAGGGCAGGAGGAAGTAAGCTTCAGGGGGATGTGGTCCCTCTTCAGGAGGATGCAGTCCCTCCTCAGGAGGATGTGGTCCCTCTTCGGGGGGATGTGGTTCCTCTTCGGGGGTCTTCAGGAGGATGTGGTCCCTCTTCGGGGGGATGTGGTCCCTCTTCAGAAGGATGTGGTCCCTCTTGGGGGGGATGCGGTCCCTCTTCAGGATGATGTGGTCCCTCTTTGGGG
>NW_020261282.1:0-702 GCF_003255815.1 Theropithecus gelada
AGTGGAAGTCTGACATCACAGAGCACTTTCTACGGGAGCTTCTTTCCAAATTTCATCTGAGGATATTTCCTTATTCACCATAGCCCTCTATGGGCTTCCAAATATCACTTTGCCAATTCCACAACGACTGTCTTAGCGAAAGGCTTCTAGAGGGGAAAGCTGTAACTCTGTGAGATGATTTCACAGAACACAAAGAAGTTTCTCAGAAAGCTTCTTTCTCTTTGTTATCGGAGGATATTCCCTTTGGCCCTATAGTCTTCAAAGGGATCCGAAATATCTGTTCTCAGATTCCACAGAAATAAAGCTAGGAAACAGATCCACGAAATACAGATGTAACTCTGTGAGATGAATTAACAGAACACTCAGCAGTTTCCCACAAAGCTTCTTTCCAGATTTCATCTGAGGATATTTCCTTTTTCACCATAGCCCTCTATGGGCTTCCAAATATCACTTTTCGAATTCCACAAGAACTGTCTTAGCGAAAGGCCTCTTGAGGGGAAAGTTGTAACTCTGTGAGATGATTTCACAGACACAAAAAAGTTTCTCAGAAAGCTTCTTTCTCTTTGTTATCGGAGCATATTTCCTTTGGCCCTATAGTCTTCAAAGGGATCTGAAATATCTGCTCTCAGATTCCACAGAAATAAGGCTAGCAAAGAGATCCACGAAATACAGATGTAACTCTGTGAGATGAATTAACAGAAC
>NW_020261282.1:712-3553 GCF_003255815.1 Theropithecus gelada
GAGATGAATTAACAGAACACTCAGCAGTTTCTCAGAAAGCTTCTTTCCAGATTTCATCTGAGGATATTTCCTTTTTCACCATAGCCCTCTACGGGCTTCCAAATATCACTTTTCCAATTCCACAAGAACCGTCTTAGCGAAAGGCTTCTGGAGGGGAAAGCCGTAACTCTGTGAGATTATTTCACAGAACACAAAGAAGTTTCTCAGAAAGCTTCTTTCGCTTTGTTATCGGAGGATATTTCCTTTGGCCCTATAGTCTTCAAAGGGATCCGAAATATCTGTTCTCAGGTGCCACAGAAATAAGGCTAGCAAAGAGATCCACGAAATACAGATGTAACTCTGTGAGATGAATTAACAGAACACTCAGCAGATTCTCAGAAACCTTCTTTCCAGATTTCATCTGAGGATACTTCCTTTTTCACCATAGCCCTCCATGGGCTTCCAAATATCACTTTGCCAATTCCACAACAACTCTCTTAGCGAAAGGCTTCTGGAGGGGAAAGCCGTAACTCTGTGAGATGATTTCACAGAACACAAAGAAGTTTCTCAGAAAGCTTCTTTCTCTTTGTTATCGGAGGATATTACCTTTGGCCCTATAGTCTTCAAAGGGATCCGAAATATCTGTTCTCAGATTCCACAGAAATAAGGCAAGCAAAGAGATCCGCGAAATACAGATATAACTCTGGGAGATGAATTAACACAACACTCAGCAGTTTCTCAGAAAGCTTCTTTCCAGATTTCATCTGAGAATATTTCCTTTTTCACCATAGCCCTCTGTGGGCTTCCAAATATCACTTTTCCAATTCCACAAGAAATGTCTTAGTGAAAGGCCTCTTGAGGGGAAAGCTGTAACTCTTTGAGATGATTTCACAAAACAGAAAGAAGTTTCTCAGAAAGCTACTTTCTCGTTGTTATCGGAGGATATTTCCTTTGGCCCTATAGTCTTGAAAGGGATCTGAAATATCTGTTCTCAGATTCCACAGAAATAAAGCTAGGAAAGAGATCCACGATATACAGATGTAACTCTGTGCGATGAATTAACAGAACCCTCAGCAGTTTCCCACAAAGCTTCTTTGCAGATTTCGTCTGAGGATATTTCCTTTTTCACCATAGGCCTCTATGGGCTTCCAAATATCACTTTGCCAATTTCACAAGAACTTTCTTAGCGAAAGGCTTCTGAAGGGGAACGCTGTAACTCTGTGAGATGGTTTCACAGAACACAAAGAAGTTTCTCAGAAAGCTTCTTTCTCTTTGTTATCGGACGATATTTCCTTTGGCCCTATAGTCTTCAAAGGGATCCGAAATATCTGTTCTCAGATTCCACAGAAATAAGGCTAGCAAAGCGATCCACGAAATTCAGATGTAACTCTGTGAGATGAATTAACAGGACACTCAGCAGTTTCTCAGAAAGCTTCTTTCCAGGTTTCATCTGAGGATATTTCCTTTTTCACCATACACCTCTATGGGCTTCCAACTATCACTTTGCCAATACCACAAGAACTGTCATAGTGAAAGGCTCCTGGAGGGGAAAGCTGTATCTCTGTGAGATGATTTCACAGAACACAAAGAAGTTTCTCAGAAAGCTTCTTTATCTTTGTTATCGGAGGATATTTCCTTTGCCCTGTAGTCATCAAAGGGATCCGAAATATCTGTTCTCAGATTCCACAGAAATAAGGCTAGCAAAGAGATCCACGAAATACAGATGTAACTCTGTGAGATGAATTAACAGAACACTCAGCAGTTCCTCAGAAAGCTTCTTTAAAGATTTCATCTGAGGATATTTCCTTTTTCATCAAAGCCCTCTATGGGCTTCGAAATATCACTTTGCCAATTCCACAAGAACTGTCTTAGCGAAAGGCTTCTTGAGGGGCAAGGAGTAACACTGTGAGTTGATTTCACAGAACACAAAGAAGTTTCTCAGAAAGCTTCTTTTTCTTTGTTATCGGAGGATATTTTCTTTGGCCATATAGTTCCCAAAGGGATCCGAAATATCTGTTGTCAGATTCCACAGAAATAAGGCTAGCAATGAGATACACGAAATACAGATGTAACTCTGGGAGATCAATTAACAGAACACTCAGCAGTTTCTAAGAAAGCTTGTTTCCAGATTTCATCTGACGATATTTCCTATTTCACCCTAGCCCTCTAATGGCCGCCAAATATCACCTTGCCAATTCCACAAGAACTGTCTTAGCGAAATGCTTCTGGAGGGGAAAGCAGTAACTCTGTGAGTTGATTTCACAGAACAGAAAGAAGTTTCTCAGAAAGCTTCTTTCTCTTTGTTATCGGAGGATATTTCCTTTGGCCCCATAGTCTTCAAAGGGATCCGAAATTTCTGTTCTCAGATTCCACAGAAATAAGGCTAGCAAAGAGATCCACGAAATACAGATGTAACTCTGTGAGTTGAATTAACAGAACACTCAGCAGTTTCTCAGAAAGGTTCTTTCCAGATTTCATCTGAGAATATTTCCTTTTTCACTATAGCCCTCTAAGGGCTTCCAAATATCACTTTGCCAATTCCACAAGAACTGTCTTAGCGAAAGGCTTCTGGAGGGGAAAGCTGTAACTCTGTGAGATGATTTCACAGAAAACAAAGAAGTTTCTCAGAAAGCTTCTTTTTCTTTGTAATCGGAGGATATTTCCTTTGGCCCTATATTCTTCAAAGGGATCCGAAATATCTGTTCTCAGATTCCACAGCAATAAAGCTAGGAAAGAGATCCACGAAATACAGATGTAACTCTGTGCGATGAATTAACAGAACACTCAGCAGTTTCCCACAAAGCTTCTTTCCAGATTTCATCTGACGATATTTCCTTTTTCACCATAGACCTCTATGGGCTT